>NC_056737.1:199950436-200114695 GCF_019279795.1 Protopterus annectens
AGGTAAAGATAGTAGGGAAATAGCTAGGGGTGTGCAGGACAGGTGTAGGGATGGTCCATAGCTGCCCATTTCTTCTACAGCAACAGCTGTGTATATATACACTGATTTGGAGGTAGATTTGGACACTCAGACCCATGAGAGAGGGGTGATGACAACAATAATATATTGTGAAGCCAATTAGACCAAATTACATGTGTCCCGAGGACATGTGTGCAAAATGGACAGCTATGTATGGGGCGAGATTTTTTTTAGGGAACAGATTGCCATTTTTTTTTTTAAGGTGAGTGTGGGATGTTGGGGAGGGATAGTTGGTATATTTGGGAAGGTGGTTTGGGTAGGATAACAGACAAGACAGGCAAGACAGCATACAGGGGCAGTATATGACACATGTGGGGGGTAAATAAACACCTTGGATGGGGAGCGGTGTTTGGAAATCGGAAACCCATACGCCCCCTAGTGGAAACAGTGGGACTGAGGTCCCTACCCATGGGCAGTCACTACTGCACCTTCACGTCCCAGAAGGTGGCTGCCCTGGGGGTTGAGTAGGAGGGCCAGGCTGATGCTCTAGTTGCAGCATGCAGCTTTCAAGCTGGTGTAGCAGATCTCCAAACTCCCTGCTGAGCTTGCTACGCACCAGACCCTGGTCTTGGCGATGGGTGACAGTGTCCTGTCTGCGTCCACTCCCGGGGGGGCGTGCCCCATCCCCTGAAGTAGTTCCACACAAAGGTGGTGCAGGACAGTGAATGAGGAGGTCCAAGGGTGGGCCCCAGATGTGCTGGTGCCACAGCCAAATGAGGTGGGTCCGTTGAGACCGGCCTTCCCAAATGTGCTATGGTGTTTCAATTTTTCAACATATGTGGGTTAGTAATAGTCAACACATTCCAGGATTCGGTATAAACATCTTGCATAAATATTCCCATTAACCCAAAACACCAGATATGGAACAGTTGCATAGCAAACAGAACACATGCATATGTGGAACCACAGTGGCCATTACAACAGCATGCAGTTACATTTATGGCAGCATGCCACCAATGTGGGAGTATTTCAACATGGCCCATGCACAGAAACAAATTTAAATATTTATCAAACAATAGGACATATGTCCCAACAGTAGATTTAATAGAGCACATACTGAATGAGTTGTGTATTTAGTTTACTGTTGCAGATATGGTGGAGGGAGAGAAAGATATCAATTAACAACTTGTATATCCCTGTAGTTCTCATTACTTTCCTAGTCATTGCTGTGATCTGTACCTTACAGGTATAATTACACTACCATATGGCCTTAGTTTGGACAGTGGTATGGATGTAGACAACTATATACATTAACTGAGTTTTACCTGCAGTATATACCTCTTACCTGGTATACCCCTGGTGGTATTGTTTGTTAACACTACCTGACTGTTTCTACGCATATTTCCAGATTCCAGGTTGATGTTATGCACATGCCTGTCCATCTCTTATTGCACACACTCTGGGCATGTGTTGGCAACATGCAGGTGAAACCAGGACATATTTTGACTATTGCCCTCATAAACCTTTGGTGAGTTGTACAATGACAGGTTTGTTTTCATAGATATTTTCCAAATATGTACAGGCCTGACAGTCAGTTATATGTCATTAAATGCTGCCTACATGTCAGAGATTAGCACGCTGATATGTCAGGGGGACAGCCAGCAGATATGGGCCAATTAACTGGATATTCTGGACAAATCTGTACACTTGTGTATGATTTAACATACAGCTTACTACCACTCCCAGGATTCGAACCATGGCTGTATCTGCTAAAAATAAAACAGTGTACATCACAGTTGAGTGTGCTATATAGATATTGCTGTGTATATCTTCTCTGATTTCTGTCTATAAGTCTCCCGTGGTTTTACATCTGACCTTGTAATTACAACACTCTTATAGAGGGTTTCCCAGACAGTTTTATTATGTAGCACAGTGTGGATGACAGTTATGAGTAATACCTTATTATTCAGAGCAACTGCAACACTAACAATGCCATACAATACCAGAGTAAACAGTACCAGTCCAGGATTTCAAACTTTTATTTCTAGGCACAGTTTTTGTATCTAACAGACCTTTGGGGGGAATGTTTGTTAGCACTACCTGACTGTTGCCACACATATTACCAAATTTCACATTATTATTATCCACATACGTCTCACTCTTTTACTGCACACACTCTGGTCACAGCTTCACAACATGGGGGTGGAGATGGGACATACTTTGCTTATTACTCTCATAACATTTTGGAGTGTTGCTAGAGTGGCAGGTTTGTTCTTATAGATGTCTGACAATCAGTTGTATGTCATTATTTGCTGCCTAAATGTCTAGCATCATCCCACTGATTTGCCAGGGGGACAGGGTGGCAGGCAGCAGATATGAGCCAATTAACTGGACATTCTGGACATATCTGTACAGTTGTGGGGTATGATTCTGCATACAGCTTACTACCACTTCCAGGATTCGAACCATGGCTGTGTGTGCTAACATATAACAGTTCATGTCTCAGTTGAGTGTGCTATTTGGATTATGTTGTTTATCTTTTCACTGTTTTCTATCTAAGTCTCTCTCAGTTTTACAATATGACCTCTTGTGATTATAACAGTCATATACAGACATTCCTACATATTTTATTTTATTTATATAGCACAGTGTGGGTAACAGTGCTTAACGCAACAGTACTATTAAGAGATTGCAACACTACATTACCATACAATACCAGAGTAAACACAGGCAGGCCAGCAGTTAGACCTTTATAATCAGGCTGTTAACCTTTTATTTACATGCAACCTATATGCTACTCTTCTTGACATATTTTCTGGTGTATTCAGTACATGCCTTAAACAATATAGGTTTTATACTGGCAAGTAACTTTCTACTACTTTTAGATTTATTTCTTATGACAGTATATGCAAGGGTATTACTAACCTGCCTCACGACACAACCTCTGCAATCTACAGGCATCCTGCTCGTCTGCTGCTGTCAAAGACATAAGAGGAATATTTAGCCATACCTATCTATAATATACATGAGCTGGCAATTATTAAACAGGTAGTGGACTGATACTTACACATGGCTGGGACAACCCCGTCTGCCTAGCTTCTTGCATCCACTTATCCAAGAGCTCCTGCTTTCTCCACTTCAGGTCAGTATAATGATGCCTGACCTGCTCACCAGTTCAAGATATGCCAGTGGCACTGGTGAGGTCATAGGCAAGACGGTCCCAGGCTTCCTCTTTATATTTGGAACCCTGATACTGGCCCTGCAGCAGTCTCTGGTCATGGTCTTTAACAAGGAGTCCTGCCATGACTTTGGACTCCTAGATGCCCCAGCCCTGTGCCCAAAAGTGCACTCCTTCTCCCACACTGGTCATAGTGCCTACAGGAGGAAGCTGCAACCAGTTATGAGATGTATTCCCACCTGTTGGGTTTAAATAGGGCCAATTTCCTGCACTTTGCCATGATTGGACAGTTTTAAAAATGCTAAGTTATGGGCAAACCTGCTTAACTAAGGTTGGCATTGCTTAAAGGGGTATACCAATGAGCAAACTGATTTAGCTGGCCTACACATTGCTTACACTTAGTAAGCAGGGCTGTGCAAAGCTTAGTGTTGCTTAATTTTTAATTTGCATGCAATTTGCTGTTTGGCATTGATTTATTATTCATTACACATTATATATGTGTTTGGTATCCATGATTCATGTGTACGTACACTTTATGGGGTCCTTGTATTTATTAGGGGATTTCAACGCTTTATTACAATGGCACCTCACATCTGGACTTAATGCAGTACTCCAGTTCACATATTTATGTTATGTAGTAGGTTATACAACATAAAACTGTATATAGATTCCTTTCACATGTTACGTTTAATATTTCTATAGTGAGGATCTGTTTGGTGATACCTCAGTTTTACGTACTACTGTGATGGCTTACTGGTTAACTACTGTGACTATAGTGTACAGGGTCCTGGGTTAAAGGGTTGTTTATTTTGTTGCTGGGCAGAACAGTAGCTGTTGCATACAGAGTGATTAAGGCACTTTTAAGCAATTGTAAGCAGGTTTGCATGGGTTTGTGCGATGGTAAGCAATGCTGACTTCTGGTTATATATGTTTACAGACAGTTAAATTCAATATTGTTTAACCTATGTGCGTATTGTTTACCCCCACACAAATGGGCTTAAACCCACTTACTACTGCTTAAATATGCTTACTCCCACTTACTATTGCTTAATAGTGCTTAATTCTGCTTACACCTGCACTCATTTAGACAGAAATGTAAAATGGTTCTTGGGAAGCTGGTGGATTTAGACACTCTATGGATTTATCATTCATTACACATTACACCTTCAATTTGTATCCCTGATTCATGTGTACATGTACTGTATGGGGCACTTGTGTTTATCTGTGGATTTTATATTATTACAATGACACCTCACATCTGCATTTAATGCAGTACTCCAGTTCACAAATATATGTTATTTAGTAGGTTATGCAACAAAAATTATTGTTTATAAAGTGATTTGACATGGAAAATGGAATGTACTAGAGTGAAACTCAAACCGGGAATGACTGCTTGCAAGGCAAATGTTCTGACCACTACACTATTGCAGTACTAGTTCATTTGCATATATCTTGACATTTATCTTCTTGTGCCATTTAAGCTGCAGTATACATAGCTAAGCAATGGGCAAACCCTCCCACCTATGGTTAAATTTTATCTGTTTGATAAAATAAATAAAATTGTTTATATTATATTTTAAATATTGCTCTTATAAACTTGGGGGGTGTTGCTGGGGGTATGCAATCCCCTATGAGTGGTCTTGTTCATTGTACTAGCTAAACTGCAGTTTGTGACTGCAGGGCCGTGTATATTGTGAGAGCTCTCCTCTCAGACATGCCCCCTGCACTTGTCCATGCTCCGTGTCCATTTAGGAGCTCAGGCAGTGCGCCTTCATTAATATGCATGGTGCACTGCCGTGCTGCTCCTAAACAGTCGCTTCCATGCAAGACTAAGCTAGTCCTGCACAGACGATTACTGATTCCAGGGGATTGTCTTATATCCAGCACTATGATTTGTTATTTTATTGTGTGCCATAGCCGTACAGATAATTTTGACAATTTTTCCATTAGAAACAGCTGTATCCCAACATTGTCATTCCCCATCTTTAGCACATGCAAAGAGGCTATATTTCTGTGGTACTAGAATCTTCTATTTTTTGTGGTATTTTAAATTCCACATTTGAGCTAGTTTGGGCTTATTTCTACATCATGCACCACAGCTGCACTGTTTTTAACCCATTGCAAGCTATTCCACCTACAGATTTTCCCTTAGTAGCACTTGCGTGATCACCTAGTAATACTCCTCTTAGACTTTCCACCCTTTACCTTTAGCTCTCTCTGGCCTCTCTCCCTCAGATTTTGACAAATATGGATGGACAATTCCCTACAGTTTCCCCTGCCACTCTGATTGATATGAGCATTCTGAGATAGTGTAGCAACTGCCTCATGTACATGGACAGCCCTCTACTACTACTACCACCAAAGACCACAATTTGTGAGAGATGCAATTACGTTAAGAATCTAAAGTTCTCTATCTCGCAAGCCAGTATATCTGGCACTGAGAAGATTGTCAACACAAACACCACACCTCAAACACCACCCACACCTACACAACACACATCCACATACATGGAGGTCCTCAACAAAAACATACCCAAACAAAAGAGACCTATGAGGCAAAAACACATGCAAACTCAACTGCCCACCACACCATACACCACACATAGTCCACACACCTGTGTCGCACAGCCACTAAGGCCTAAACATAAATCCAACATGCTAGTCATAGGAGACTCCATTGTGCCCCTCACCAGGCTGGATAAGGAGAAAGTCACGGTTAGTTGTCAGGTGCCAGACTCCACCATATCACCCATGCACTCAAGTCTCTCAACAACAGGTACTGTTATGACTCTGTCATAGTCCATGTTGCTGTCAATGACTTGATACGTACCTCACTGTATTATATGAAGAGAGACATGTTCATGCTCAATGAATATGTGCCCCAGTCAGGTATGTTCTAGCCTTAAGCAGCATTCTACCATCACCCAGAATGATGCCTCAATATGAACAGAAAATGATTGACTTTAACAACTGGCTTAGTTTCTGGTGTCATTCCAAGTGGTCCAGTACTTTGCAGCCTGGGAAGACATGATCGACAGACCATGATACTTTACCAGAGATGGCCTGCATCTGTCTACCTTGGGCTTCAGGCTTCTGGCAAAGGCTCTTGCCTCCCGCATAGTGCCTTTTTTAGGCAATGCCATGAGGTCAAAGCTATCAACATGAAAATTTAATCAAAATTAAATTAAAGGTCATGCTGCTAAACGCTAGGAGTCTAAACATGAAACTGCACTCATTGCAAGCATTCTTAACTCCAGAAGATGCTGACATTTGTGCAGTCACAGAAACCTGGTTCAGAGCTGCAGAGAGAACTCTAGCCACACCAGGTTACTCATCCCATCATACATTCAGACCACAAATCATGGGCAGCAAAGCAAAAGGAGGTGGAGTTGCAATATATATTAATGACATACACACCTCCATCCTGGTCAGACAGTATGATTCACAGGAGACACTCCAGGTGCAGTTAACCATTGACAAGACCACTATTCAAATAAAAGCTAGCTACAGGCCCCCAACATTGACTCAAGATGCCCACTCCACCTAGCTTGACCTCTTTCCCTCTATCAAAATTCAACCCTTTACCCTAATCCTGGATGACATTAACTATCCAACCATGGAGTGGAAGAACTACTCATGCCAAAACACAAACGCCCAGAGATTCCTTGATTTCGTCAATGCAAATGCTTTGGACCAGCTGGTCGACATCCACACAAGAGGTGATAATATCTTGGACTTGGTATTAACCAGCATGAGTAACCACTGCAGCATCCCTACAGTGTCATCCTCCCTGGTAAGATCCAACCACAAGGCAGTCACTTCCAAAGTCACCATCTCCCATGACCCCCCCCCCCCCGACTAGGGTCAAACAAAAAAAAAATTCTCCAAAGCTGATTATAGCCTTCTGAGGGAAGGGATAAACAGCCCCCCCCCCCTCCATAAGAACTGGCACATATGTCCAAACTTAAAGTACTATGCAAGCATTTATATAGCTGTATGTAATCAGGAATACACGACAGGACAAAATCTTCCTCCTCAAGAAGAGAAAACAAGTCTGGTGGACATCTGTGATAAATAAACTCTGTAATAAAAGGAAAACATTGCTGTCCAGGACCAAGAATGAGCAGGTGCCTAATTGGAAGCAATCTCTCCTTAGCCTGAACAAGCAGACAAAAGCACTGGTGAAATCCTCCAAAGCAAACTTTGAGTCTAAACTGGTCACATCTACTTAAGACAATCATAAGGCTTTCTTCACATATGTCTGCAATCTCAAAGGAAGCATGTAGATCTGCTCAAAACTGGTGATCAAGACACCATATGCACAAACACCATAGATGTAGCCAACCTGCTGGCAGACAGCTTTGGTAAAACTTCACCCTTCTGTCCCCCGCATCAGTAAATCAGGACATCCTCAGCACCTGCCCCCCCTTACCTTATGTCTAGGGAGCAAGTCATCACTGCCCTCTCAAAGGCAAAAAATACAGCCTCTATGGGATCCGATAACATCCCAGGCTACATCCTACATGAACTCAGGCAGGAGCTTGCAGCACTATTAGGAACCCTGTTCAACCAAAGCCTGAGTACTGGCTTCATCCCAGCCAAGTGGAGGACAGCCACTGTCATCCCTTTGCACAAAGATGGAGCATCCACCAACTCATGAAATTATAGACCCATCAGCCTAACTAGCCTGATCTGCAAGACAATGGAATGGATTATCATGGACCTCATTAACAAGGACAATGGCAACCTCCAAACACTCGCTCCTGCACAGTTTGGTTTCATCAAGGGGAGGTTATGCCTGTTAAATGTGGGTGACTTCTTTGAGGCAGTTACCAAACCCATGGATGAGGGAAAGACAGTGGACAATGCCTAACTTGACCTGGCCAAAGCCTTCAGTGCTATTCCCCACTTGGGTATAATAGATAAATTCTCTCAACTAGGCATCAATCCATATGTTATCAAATGGGTAGCAAACTGGCTCACTGATAGAACCCACCTAGTCAAAAAAGGGGAAGCCACTGAAGCAGTAAACCCATTATGAGCGGTGTACCCCAGGGATCAATCTTGGGGCCTGTGATTGGGATATACTTTTCTGAGGTGCAGGGCAAAACCATTGGGCTATTGCTGACCAGGTTTGCAGAAGACTGCAAGCTGAGCACTGTCATCAATTCCCCTAGTGATGTGGACATCCTCTAAGAGGGTCTTACCCAAACAAATGCCTGGTGTCAGAAACATGGCATTAAAATGAATGACAAAAAATGCATCACCATCCCCTTTGGGGAGAATGATGTCCCCACAAATTATCACATTAATAACAAGGTCCTAAGTATGCAATCAGTTGTGAGGGACTTGGGCACCCAGGTTGATAGCAAACTGACTTTTGACCACCATATTGCCTCAGTTGTATGGAAAGCTTTCTACATGGCCCACCTCATTAGTAAGGGTATTTCATACAGGGACAAGGAGGTCATAACATCCCTGTATTCTTCCCTTATAAGACCCATTATTGAGTACAATGCCCGTTTCGACATGTACCTCACGAAGCACATGCAGCAGCTGGAAATCCCACAGAAGTTCCTCAACAGGAGAATCCAGGGCCTGAAACATCTACCCTACATGGATAGGGTAAAATCTCTGTCTCTCTACTCATTCTCATACAGACTCCTCAGAGATGACCTCTGGCATACAAAGCAATCTCAGACCCTGTCTTGATGGGACTGCTGGATATCCACAAGTCTAGCTCCACTCGAGTAACCTGCACGTCCAACCTCATCCTGGTCTGTGACATCAGTAGGACTTGGTGGTACAGATTTGTGTCTGAGAGACTCCCCTTCTATGGAATAGACTCTCTCTACACATCAAGCAGAATACCTCAATACTCCTTTAAGCACAACCTGGATAACTGGATGGAGAATAGAAAATACACCACTGGGATTCCACCTGTGTCCCTGCTAGACAGGGTCATAGGGTGCTGACTTGTCGGAACATGGGCTAAATTCTTGACTAGGCTTGTAAGGGCCACAGGCCAATAGCCTAGTAAGCTACTATGATAATAAAAATTGTAGTACCTTTTCAGGTATTTTGAAATGCATTGTTTAAAGGTTACAGAATGCAGTAAAGATTACACAAGCTCTTTGGTTCTCCTGCAAGCATTCAAAAGTATTTATTTTTTCCTTTAATCTATCTCAAAAAAGACCCTACTGCAGCCCATGAACTTTTTAAAAACACATATCTCATTCACGTATTTACCTTCCTGGTGTTGTTTTGCAGACTGCATCTTTACTGACTCCCAGACATTATTCCTGTGTATCTGCCCACTCGTTATACCCATGTCAGTGTCAGGTCTGCAAACATACTTATTTTTTCATTAAATTTAATTAATTGCTACAAATTAACCCCATTTTCTCCACCATTTCTTACTCTCTCCTCATTTTCCCCTGAATCCACTAGCTATTGCCTCTACCACTTTGCATATCTTACTCAAGTACAGGCAGATTAATACTAACACTCAGCTTTATGCTTCTCTTAATCAATGGAAAAATATTATATTAATACTAATACCCAGCTTTATCCTTCTCTTAATCAATAGAAAAAATATTACATTCGCTACTACTATAGGCACATTTTAGCAATATGCAGTCCTCCAAAATAATGTCAGCTCTAGTAAACACCATTCAAATCTATCATGTCAGACCCATTATCAGTCAGAGTACTAGTGAAAAAGGACTATCTACAATGTGCATGTATTTGCCATCAAGAGAATTGTTGACTGAAGTTGGAGGCATTTATTCTATGCCAGGACCAAATAATATTCTGCTTTCTTTGTCTGATAGTTATAGCTGGGATATTATTAAAAGCAAAAAATGCATCAATTTTAATGCAGAAGCTTTAGAAATGAAGTAATAGAATTTGTTAAATGGCCTGGTCTGTATAAGGCCTATATAGTGGAAATAAAGAAATGTAGGTGAACCCTCTTCACAAGTGTGATGTGCACAAAAGTCTGTTTTATGGTTCTACCATCAACAGGTGTACTGGGACCTAAAAATGGGCCTGGGGATAGTCATTTCTGTTAACTCATTCCCTGCAATGGAGTTCTGGGAGTTTGCACTGTAACTTCCAATGGGCAGGGCCTAAGGTATTTGATAGAATGAAGCTATGTCCTCATATTTCAAAAATGTTCATATCTCTGGAACCATAGGTGTTACTAAAGATGTGTAAATGGCAAAATCTTCAGCACATACTATTTTTACAGTGGTTGTATTCTTTAGGTTCTAGGTGTTAAAATGGATTTTACAAGTCAGAGTAAACACAGAAGTTAAGGTTGTAATATTTTATAAACAATTACAATATCTCAGTAACCAGTCATAATACACACATACTGTCATCAGCATTTTGTTCATCTAACCAAGTGCTTTCATATGAGGCTAAGCAGTTCTGTGTGTTATTTGGTTTTCAAGATATTTAGAAAAAGAAGAAATTTATAACAATATAAACATATTTTACATGATAGTTAGAGGTCAGATATCAATAGAGTTCTGTTTGCCATTGTGTAATATTTATTATACAATGCCTACTCTAAAACATGCACGCTGATTGGCCAGCCCAACCAGGATGCCCGTTGTAAATCCCTCAATATACTAACGGAAAAAGGTCCGGTCGCCCGGACTTTTTCTGTTAGTATAAAACATTGTCTCGCTATGTTAAAAGAGTTTAACATAGCGACACAGGTTTAAAAAGCAACGCAGATCTCCGTTGCTTTTTAAAGTTCGCCATATGTTAAACTCCTTTAACATAGCGACACAGTGTGTAAAAAGCAGCAGAGATCTTGCGATCTCCGTTGCTTTTTTTTTTAACCTGTCTCGCTATGTTAAATGAGTTTAACATAGTGAGACAGTAAAAAGCAACGGAGATCTCCGTTGCTTATTTTAAAGCTGTCGCTATGTTAAACCCATTTAACATGGAGAGACAGTCAAAAGCAACGGAGATCTTGCGTTCTCCGTTGCTTTTGCCCACAGCTCTGATGTACTGCGTAGGCATGCTCAGTACATCAGAACTGCCGCGGAACACCAGACAGCTGCGGAAGGGCAGCAAAGAGGCATTATACAATACCATTATTTAAGAAAAGTAATTATTTCTTTTCTTAAATAATGTCATTGTATAATAGCAATAACCCACTTCTGGGTGTGGGTAATGCTGGATTTACCCACGGTTGTCTTTGTTTGGTCCCGAGGGCGAAGGTAAATCCAGCATTACCCACACCCAGGCATGGGTTATTGCTATAATACATACATTGTCTCGCTATGTTAAAAGAGTTTAACATAGCGACACAGGTTTAAAAAACTATTATAATTATTTATAATAAGAAATATTTTAATTCTTTGTATGTATCATGGTTTTGGAATAATCCAAATATGAGCAAACAATATTTGATGCCGAGAGGCAGTATGATTTAACTGCAGAAACAGCTGGAGACGTCACTTGGCTGTAATGAGTTAATAACCTGATATCTACTGTAAAAGAAATTCACTCTCCTGTAGTGTTCAGTAATTAGGTGTTTTTTATGAATGTCAGCATATGAATCAGAACAAGCAGCAGAAACACAACTAAACTGCTCTGAAATAATCAGACTGGATCACAATAAAACAGGATTAGAAGAGATTTAAAGTATTTGATTTGTTCAGTATGAAAATCCTGTTTTTCTTTTATGTGCTTTTTGCTTCCATACTTGCCAGCCATCAACCCCCCCCCCCCCCCACACACACACACACACACACAGCGATTGAGGTCATTCATTCTTCTTATTGCTTGCAGAAGCAGCAACAGCTGGCCAAAGAGGCCATCACTCAGACAAAGATGGAAGTTATTTGCTTTCCTGCATCACACCTTCAGTTTGGTTTCTACCAGATCAGAGAAACAAACACTCTCATCCTGTGGCCTCAGGTTCTGGCTTCTCACCCACTCAGCTGAAGCCACTCCTAACACCAGAACACCATGTGACTGAAATCAAATGCCACAAGGTAAAAACAAGAAAATAAAAACATGGGCAGCAAATATCTAATCTAAAGTAGACTTGAATAGCAGCAAAAACAAACATTTTGAGTGATACACCCTCATGGAAATTGTCTTAGTTTACGTTTCAAAGATTATAAAACAAATAAAATGGTACAACTCACTGGATAAACGTCCTATAACATACAGATAGTCCCACAAGTAAGCAAATAAATATAAAGTGTATAGGACAAAACAAAGCAGATGAAGTGTCATCAAATCAACCAATTAAAAAAGAAGCATCATAAATAAATAATATTCTATGCTAAATGTTTAGACATTCATAAAAAAAATGTAAAAGTGTTCAAACTGTGTATAAAAACATTCAAATTAAATAAGAGCCATCAAACTATAGACAATAAAGTAAATCACAAACACACAAAGGCTCAAAATATAAAAATCCAAAATATTTCATGAAAGCCACTTCAAAAATTAGATACGATTTTTTGAAATGGCTTTCATGAAATATTAGGTATTTTTATATTTTGAGCCTTTGTGTGTCTGCGATTTACTTTAGTGTTTATATTTTACTGGCTGTTATTTAATTTGAATGTTTTTATACACAGTTTGAATGCTTTAGAAATAAACATTTAGCATAGAATATTATTTATTCATGATGCTTCTTTTTTAATTGGTTGATTTGATGATGTAATAGATGAGTTACTACTATTTAATGGTTTTTATGGTGATTTTAAATGGCCTGATGAAGCACCTTTGAATGGGTGCAAAAGTGCTTACCAACTAATACAACTTCTACATGTTTCATCTGCTTTGTTTCATCCTATACACTTTATATTTATTTGCTTAGTTTACGCTTCACCAGTGCAACACATGGCATTACAAAGCAATCATCTTTCAACAAACACTGCATACTCACACCCAGTACAGCCACTATTGCCATAACCCACAAGGCCATGTGATGTTATTCACCTTACAGGTACCATGTAACACTCATCATACTAGTAGTCCTGTGCCACCTGCAATAACCCCCATAATAGTGTGGTACCACATATCGATGGGTAGGGGTTCCAAACACAACACTGGCAACTGTGATCCTGTGTGTTTGTGTGTGTGTGTGTGTGTGTGTGTGTGTGTGTGTGTGTGTGTGTGTGTGTGTGTGTGTGTGTGTGTGTGTGTGTGTGTGTGTGCGTGTGTGAGTATTCTCTGTCTGTTTGGTTGACACAATATCCTCTGGAGTTGAGGGCGTTAGCAATCTGAGGTGTGTTCCAACCACCACACTTACCATTGTCCACTATACTAGAGCTGATGTCAACCATCATAGACTGAGATACAACCCCTCAGCCCTATAAGCTGTGAGACACATGCAAGAATTGTTACACTGACCTGGGAAATGTGTGCAGATACAGCTGTACCCCGACAATGACATGGTCGATGTGTTACTACACTGCCATACCCCTTGTTGGTGATGTCTGCAGGGCCACATCCTGCTGACACACATGCACCTGGAACACAAACATAATACAGCATGTGAGAGCACATTCTAACTAACACCAATAATGCATCATGACTGAAAAGATACACACACATTCTGATGTGTGTCCATTACAAATGCCAGATGACAGCACATTACACAGTATTAAATAACTACACTCTACTAAAGTCACCCTGTGTATCAAACCCATATAAGCATGACCCAGAATCGATGGTATGGATGGCATGGATATGGCACAGGTATCATCATACGCACAGGGTGTTGTGTGGGTTTGCCAGAAGCCTAGGCTGGGCCACATGGTTGACATCATGTGTGTGTGTTTGGGGGGGTGTTCATTAAATGGGCAGTGCAGGGGTGGTGTGTGTGTGTATGTGTATGTGTGTGTGTGTGTGTGTGTGTGTGTGTGTGTGTGTGTGTGTGTGTGTGTGTGTGTGTGTGTGTGTGTCTGGAGGTGACTTTTCTAATGGTGATGTGTGTGCTTGTATGCACACAGTCACGCCATGTGGGCACCCTACACAGGTGTATTTTGGACAACTGTGGGCCGTATATGGCAAGGTGTACAGTTCACCATCTCTGGCCATGGATGTAGGAACTGGGCCTGTGAGGGTATCACCGGCACCACCAGAGCTGAGTCTAGATGTAGTACTACTCCCTGCTGGTGACTGCTGCCTGCTGGATCAGCGTCGCTATTGGGACTGGCCAGGATCATGTGCCCATGGCCTGCTGCATCATGACATGGACAGCACACCCCCTTCAGTAGTGCTGGTTGTACTGCCAGCATGGGAATGTGGTGGTGCACAGCCACGTAGACCCTCAGCTGATCGTGGTGCTGCCCTACAGCCACATGGCTGCTGGTCAGTGTCTGCCAAATGCTCAAGCACAGATATTCTATGGTCAAGGAGTGCCAAGGTCTCCCCCCACCATCTATCCATGACCCCAGTAAGCTCACAGATGGCTGCAGTGAGTTCATATTGCCACAGACACCAGGGATGTGCTCATCCATGACCCTACGTATATGTCTGGTATTACGTTCATTACGTGCCTGTGCCACCATGCAGCCTGAAACATGCATCTGGTGACTGCTGCCATGGCACTTGCAACAGGGGCATGATGAGCTTTAATCCTTTTCTGAGCACCCCTGCCCATCTGCCTGTGTGGGTCCTCACCAGCACTCTGGCTATGGCTAGTGCCTGCACCCTCACTCACCACAGTAGCCTGTTCCATGCCACCACCCGCCAACTGTCCATTATCTGTGACCACTGGTGATGGGGTATGTGTGGGCATTGTGACTGTGTGCAGGGATGGGGTTGACAATAGTGGGATGCCAACCAATGGCACAGTAATAGCCACTGACAACCCCACCTGTGCCTCAAGATGAGTATCATCATGGTCAGATTCTGCAGAGACACTGACATCAGTATCAGAGTGGGAGGGACCGCAGCCACCTTGCCCACCTGTGATGGAAAAACAACATATGTAAATTACTACTAGCACTATAAGGTTTGCTGGTACACACACACACACACACACACACACACACACACACACACACACACACACACACACACATGTGAGGTGGCTCAAAGGCATTACACAGTCCTCACATTAGCCAACTGGGGGCATTCATGACACACAGTCAGACAATAACATACATGCTCTGGACGGGCCCTCAGCATCATGCAATGCAGCCCTTTCCAATTACCATTATGACTAATATACACCACTCGGATACATGAGTGGTGTTAGGTGATGGCCTTCACCTAGCACACACTGCACCCATGTAAATTATTGCTGTTCACCTGTATAGATAGCACTGTGGCAGCTCCTACAGAATATACCTCCCAACTGTACAGGGTTCTGATGAATGTCTGCATGTGTGGCTCATATGTTTGGTCTGTTCCTCATAACTCCTGTCTTTGTCTGATGCATTACTGGGTTGGCCTGTCGATTGGTGCTACTAAGTAATGTCCTAATTGGAGGTGCAGACTGCATAACCTGCAGTACATGTATTTTAAAACAAAGCCGGTTACTCAAACAACTTCCCAAGCTTACAGTGGATATAGTAAGTGTACACACACCTGTTAACATGCCAGGTTTTCATGATACATCACATGACACCTCAGAAATCAAGTCATAACATTGCCATCATTTCATATGACATATAACCTGTGCAATCCAAATGAAGAATACACCTCAGTTATAGGTAACATCTGGTAACTGAAATAGGTACAATAGGCTGGTTGCATAAGTGTGCACACCCTAAAAGTAATACTCTGTTCAAGCAACTTTTGATTTAATTACAGCATGCAATCCTCTTGGGAAGGTGTCTATCAGCATGGCACATCCTGACTTGCCAATGCTTGCACACTCTCCCATGCAAAACACCTCCACCTATGTGAGATTGCAAGGGCATACCCTGTGCACTGCCCTCTTCACATTTCCCCGCATATATCCTATTGGATGTAGGTGTGGGCTCTGACTTGGCCAGTGCAGAACGTTGCATGTGTTCTGGTAAAGCCATCCTTTTGTTGATATGGATGTATGGTTTGGGCCATTGTTGTGTGAAAAGGTGGAATTCCTCACCACTCACCATCCATAGCTATGTGGCAGACACCAGAACATTTTGGAGCCACAAGGGACCAGTGTTGTGAAATGTTCATAATCCTCTCTAACTTGGCTACAGCCCCAGTTCCAGCTTGTGAACAGCAACCCCAAATCAGGACACTGCCACCACCATGCTACACTTTGGGGGTGGTGTTGTTGTGGTGATGTGCAGTGGTGATATTGTGTCACACACACCTGTCAGAATTATGGGCAATGAGTACAACTGTGGTCCCATATTACCATAACACATTTCCCACTTGCTTTTTGGAAATCTGATGTATTGTTTTTAGACTTTCACCAGGCTTGGATATTGTTTGTGTGAGGAACTTCTGCCATCTTCCAACCCTACCCTATTGACAAGACATATGGAGACCATGGAAGGTTGTTGTGACATTTAGTACACACCCAGGTCTTGCTGGAGATTCCTGCTACTCCTTCACTGTTGCTGTAGGGCTTCTGGCAGCCTCCCTGGCCAGTTTTGGTCTTGTATTCTGTTAGAAAAATGTGTATTTGAATATATGAGAAATGCTAGTTTAAAAGCAAAGTAGTATATAATGCATTTTATTATATTAATCATATAACAGTACAGATTAATTCATGTGTAAATGTAAGTAGTTTTGAAACTGCAGTGTGGCTTGAAGCAAAGCTGATCTTTGACCCTGGCAGAATGCTAGCTTAGCAAGTTTTAATGTTTATGCTTTTCACAAGTGATTATCTGCTGGGTCAGGAAATTAAATGTGTGAAATAATGAAATCTTCTGCTCTTTCCTGTTGGAATGATTTGGCCTTGTATATGTGTTACTGAGATAGCACGCAGCTGTGTGAGAAAGTGTAACAGAGAACAAAGGCGTGTATTAAAAGACTGAAGCTGCTATTGTATTCGAACTGATATGAAACCTTGAAGAAGTAACTTTACAGAAAGACATTATGTCTGACCAGCTGGATAGCAAGGCCGTATTGTATCTAGAGGAAAAGTTTTTTTTTAAATATACAGCATCAACAGCTTTATGAATAGAAGACTGTAAGCTAAAGTGATGTAGATGCCCTGTGACATATCACGTCAGTAAGGTGGGCATAGCTTAAATGTTAAACCTATATAAAATTGTGTGCTTCCTGTTTTATGTCAGACAAAATTCTGTACTTGTACGTTTTTTGCCTCCTGGTGTACACTAGTAAACTTTTTAACCTGAACCTCCTGTGTATTGAAATCTTATTTTATTTAACAGTTTGGTCCTTCGCAGACGGAATTCCCTTGGTAAGCCGCAGATCAGAGCGTATTGGTGGTCGAATACTGTGCAGGAGAAGTTACAGAAATGGTTCTTCTTGAGTGAAAAGACCTCCGACTGAATTGTCGTGTAAAGAGGCTGGCCACTTTCTGATCTGTGGCCGAAAAGCGGAACTTGGACTTTCTCAGTACCGGAGGCTCAGGTAGGAAGAATTTGCCTTTTTTTCTGTTTTAGATCAGGGACTAGGTTACAGCATATTGTTGTCAAGATTTGTTTTGCAGATCAGGGACAAAAGGAAGTACTGTATATTTGGTCATAGATCAGGGTAACAGAATAAGGTAGGCAGTTATTCTAGATAAACTGTGAACAGGAACTGAGAACTTGATATCACGTGATAAAAAAGGGTTACGTAACATTTTCTTTGACATGGGTAATCAGTGCACTAAAACATTGCGAGATCCGCCCCTAACCGAAGGCGCAAAATACATGCAATTACAACGTTCTGATAACGTTAGGTATTATACGAAATGGGTTAATAGATATGAATTTGATGGTAAACTAGATAAAACTTCACTAGTTAAACTCCTTAAACAGCTTAAATCTGTTGCGGAAGGTCAGGCAAAAAAGCAACACCAATTAGGCATTCCTCAGGCACACAGGTGGATTGAGGAAGCAAATCATAGAGAGCAGAAGCTGAAAAATTCAAAAACATTATTTCTAGACAAAGAGGATAATAACTTGGTAATAGCGACAGCTCCTCCTCCTCCTCCCTTGCCCCCTCCCTTACCCTTTTCAGGATATGAAGTGAGTGGACAGGCTGGTCTGCCTCCGCGTTATCCTGAAGTTTCAGCAAGACCACAACCATTTGTTAGAGATCCTATTGAAACTAGGTCCCGAACACGTAACACATAGGGACACAGAATCATACCAAATAGAGAGAAATCTACAGGATGAGAGTGAGGAAGAAATATGCCCACTTATAGAAGTTCCAAATCCTCAGGCAGGACAGGAAGGGCAGGACCCAACACTCTTAATATATAGACCATGGACACCGGAAGATATCCGGAAGGCTACTGAGGGAATCCCCCATCCGAAAATTAATTTTACGAAATTTTTAGAAGATTTACAAGGCATGAGATTGAGTTACTACTTGAATGGGGAAGAAGTAGAAAAAGTAGTAAGACAAATTATAGGTCCAGATTGGCACATGATTTGTGGCAACTGGAATCCTCATAATGCAGAATTTAAACCACTCCCACATAGTGACGCAGAGTTAGACAATAGAGTGAAAGGTCTGACAGACCGAATCTCTGAGAAATGGAAACCTAGAGCAGACTGGACTTGCATTAATCAATGCATACAACAGGAAAATGAGACAATAGATGGGTATTATGCTAGATTATTAGAATGTTTTAATAATCATAGTGGTATGTCGGTTCCTGAGAACCAAACGAATGATTCCCCGTATGAACAACAATTAAAAAATGCATTTTTGAAAGGTTGCATTGCACCTATTAGTAGCTTCATTACGAAGCATATGATAGACCATCGAACAGGGAGGCTACAAGCCTTACTCGAATACGCTAGACATGCTGAAAGACATTTTAATAGTAAAAAGAAAAAGAAGGCGCAAGTCTTCACTGCTGAAGACGTTGCTGAAGTATTTGTATTACAGTCAGGTAAAAAGGGCAAGAAAAATGCCCAGGGGAACAAACAGTCTGACAAACGATCAGAAGATTTTGAAGAGAGGAAAAAGAGAGGTGAATGCTTCAAGTGCAGGAAAAAGGGACATCTAGCAAGGGATTGTAGGCAAAACAAAAAGGTAATTTCAGAAGATAAGGGAGATGAGGACTGACTATATGATAGTGAAGATACATCATGTGAAAGTCAGAAATCATCAAGAAAAGTTACTAAACAGAAAACGAATTTAAATGTGATAGAAGGAGTAGAGGAAGTGCAAGTAGATATGGAGAATGAAGAAAGTGAAATTTTGGACTTAGCATTATTGAGTTTAGAGCTCTACTTAGCAGACACGAAACCGGAAGTTACACTTCTGGTGGAGGGAAGGGAAGTCAAATTCCTGTGTGACTCAGGAGCGTCACGGACTTTGATACACCCCTCCAAGTTACCAGAACATTCCGAATCACCTGATTATATATTAGTGAAAGCAGCAAACGGACAGCTATACAGGGAACCACTTTCCCATCATATAGCAATAACTGACCCTGTTTCAGGTATGACCCAGAGAAGTAAAATTGTTGTTTCTGCAAAGTGTCCAGTAAACCTATTGGGCAGGGACCTTATGCAGATATTTGGCATAGCAGTAGTTCCAACTGTACAAGGTATGGAGGCACAGAGACAAATGGATACCTTTGTAGTGCGATCCGAGGGTGAAACTTTTTACTGGTACAGCCAGGACCTAGTCACGACTGGTCCAGGGGCAGTAACCAAGGAACTGATGAATGTAGCCATCAGTAAAGCCCCCTCCCTTGACACTGATCGACGGCATTTGTTACACTGTACTCTATACTACTGTACTACACCAGGACCTGATAGAGAGTATGAGCAAGAATTGTTTAGAAATCGTGCAACTAGATTGGTTTTGCGTACTTTGTACTGGGATACTGAGGGGAACAGTGTAGTTAGCTGTTCTTTACCTCAAGAATTCCTTGCATTGTATAGATCAAATCGGTTACCACATGTCAGCTTGACAAAGAACAAAAGTGTCAAATGGGCAGATTTAGGAGAAAAAGTAACAAGATGGGAGAAACAGACTGATTTAGAACTATCAGAACAAGGGATACAAAAACAAAAACTGAATTGGTTGACACAGACACATCCAGCTGTACACTTGCAATCTAGCGAGGACAGCTGATTAGCGTTCTTATTAGAAGAAGAAGAAAAGGCTTTATGTGAAATTCCAGCAACTTTTTGGTCAACAGGCAAGTCAGATGTAGGACTTATTCGAACAGCAGGACCAGTTACAATAACCCCAAAGTCAGCTTTTAGACCACAGAAAAGACAATACCCTTTGAGAAAGGATGCAGAAATAGGAATTAAGCCTATAATAGCAGCATTACTCAAAGAAGGAGTACTGGTAGAATCTCCTGATTCACCATGTAATACACCCCTATTTCCTGTTAAAAAAGCAAATGGGGAATGGCAGATGGTACAAGATTTACAAGCTGTAAATAATGCAGTAATACCTAGAGCACCTACGGTGCCAGACCCACATACTTTGTTAAACGATTTAGAACCACAACAGAAATATTTCTCTGTGGTAGATATTAGCAATGCTTTCTTTTCAATACCTATACATCCTGATAGTCAATATTGGTTTGCATTTACATTTCAGGGTAAAAGGTATACATATACTCGACTACCACAGGGATATTGTGAGAGTCCAACAATATTTGCACAAGAAATGGCTAGCAACCTGGCAGGGTTTACCCCACCGGGAGGTAGTCAAATTCTACTTTACGTAGATGACATCTTGCTAGCAGCCCCTACCCAGCAACAGTGCAGGGAGGATACTGTAGCATTATTGAAATTTTTAGCAACACAAGGACACAAAGTAAACAAAAGTAAGTTACAACTTTGGAGAAAACAAGTTAGATACTTGGGATATGTAATATCCAATGAAGGTAGAATACTAGATGAGGAAAGAAAAACAGCAATTTTGCAAGCACCCAAACCAACAACCAAGAAAGAAATGATGTCTTTCTTGGGTACAACTAATTTTTGTCAGAGTTGGATACCAAATTATGCTTTGGAATCTGCTCCACTGACTGACTTGATATAAGACACCAATGGCAGCACAAGATATCTTACAATGGACACCCGAAGCAGAAACGGCTTTCTGCAGGTTGAAGCAGTTGATAGCTTCTTCATTAGTTTTAGGACTTCCGAATTATCATAAATGATTCTTTCAGACCGTAGATTGTAAGCAAGGATATATGACGTCAGTATTGATGCAACAACATGGGGATAAGCAATGCCCCATAGCCTATTATTCATCACAGTTGGACCCAGTGGTGCAATCTTTGCCTCACTGTGTACAAGCAGTAGTTGCAGCTGCAATGGCAGTACAGGCTTCGGCCTCAGTGGTGTTATTCCACCCTCTCACATTGAGAGTGCCTCATGCAGTTGCAATTATTTTACTGCAAGAGAAAGTGGCATACCTTTCTCCTGCTAGACATCTTTCATGTATGACTATACTGCTGAGCCAACCTCATATGACAATTGAACGATGTACGACATTGAATCCATCAACATTACTTCCAACTCCTGTGGAGGGCACACCACACAGCTGCCTGCAGGAAATTGAACAGTTAGCTTTACCTAGACAAGATCTCACAGATATGCCCTTGGATAATGCCGAGGTGACATATTACGTGGACGGCTCATGCAGAAGGGGTCCTACAGGGAAGAATCTGGTAGGGTATGCAGTAGTTACAGACACTGAAATTTTAGAAGCTCAATCCTTACCACACAACTTATCTGCACAAGCAGCAGAATTGATAGCTTTGACGAGGGCATGTACTTTAGCAAAAAACAAGTGTGAACATATATACTGATAGTCAGTATGCTTTTTCTACAGTACATGTATTTGCACAACAATGGAAAAATAGAGGAATGATAACATCCAGTGGAAAACCTATTAATCATGCGCAATTTATTTTGGAGTTATAAGAATCTATTCAGTTACCTACCAAAGTAGCTATTTGTAAATGTGTAGCTCATACAAAACAGCAGGATAAGATTTCAAAAGGCAATGCATGAGCTGATGCAGCTGCAAAGCAAGCAGCCTCAGACTCAGAAACTTTACTTTTAAATAAGGAATTACAACCCTCTGAGATTTTAGATTTAGACATGTTAAAAACAATGCAGATGCTTACTACAAAGTCAGAGAAACAAAAATGGGTAAAACGAGGTGCAATTCTTGAGAATGGACTGTACATTTCCAAAGAAAGAAAACCGATATTGCCGTCTAATTTATTTAGATATGCAGCTTTGTTGAGCCCTGGGCAGTGCCATGTCTCAACAGGGGGGATGGTACAGTTAGTAAACCGAATATTCCAAACATATGGATAAACAACCTACACAAAAAAATTGTGTGCAGCTTGTCATACTTGTAACAAGCACCATGCACAAGGAGCATTTAAAACCAAGCAAGGAAGTTTTCCTATACCACCATACCCGTTCCATACTATTTGTATGGATTTCATAGAATTGAATAAATGTGAAGGGAAAAAGTTTTGTTTAGTTATTGTAGACATGTTTTCCAAATGGATAGAAGCTTTTCCAACCAAAAACCAGGATGCAGCAACAGTGGCGAAAGCCCTGATAAAAGAAGTAATCCCTAGATTTGGCATTCCGGAAAGGATTTATAGTGACAACGGCACACATTTTGTAAACCAGACAATCCACCATCTTGGGAGATTTTTTGGTATCTCCTTAAAGAACCATTGTGCCTACCACCCACAGTCAGCAGGACTGGTGGAAAGGTACAATGGTACCCTAAAAAGTAAACTTAGGAAGCTAGTAGAGGAAACCCAAAAGAATTGGATATACTGTCTGCCTTTAGCACTGCTGAGTATGAGAATGGTACCAAATGTAAAGGGTTTGACTCCCTTTGAAATGTTTTTTGGGAGAGCATATTATGTGCCTCAGTGGAAAGCTCTCATGCCTGCAGAGCAAGAGGCTGACAGTTCATTAGCTAGTTATATGAGGAAACTGTTAACAAATAAATCTGTTTTGCAGTTTAACTCTTTTTCAAATAAGGAACAGACCAGACTGGTGGAAGCAGTCTTGGCCCCAGGGTCGTGGGTTTGGCTGAAAGTGACGAAAAGGAAGAATTGGCCGAGTCCAAAGTGGGAGGGACCGTACCAGGATCTGTTGGCAACGCCTACTGCAGTCAGAGTGGCCGAGAGGACGTCCTGGGTTCATTTGACACATTGTATACCGGTAAAGAACATTCAACTTGATAAAAACTTTGTGACTGATACACAACCAGACCGAGATGGCCAAAAACAAAGCGAATAGAAATTTAGAACAACCCCAGAGATGTTGCATAATCATTTTGTTGCGTGTACATTTATTGACTGTAATTGTGACAATTTTCCTCTTGTTGTGGTTTATCCTACACACAACCACACAAGTGAAAGTGGGAAGGCGTGATGAAACGTCTATAGACTGGCATCCAAGTTTTTACACATACCTAGCCATGAAACGTGTATATGCAGAGACTATGAACATTTCAAATTACTGGGTTTGTACAGCTATACCAACAGCATATGGAGGACTGATAATGTCCGCTGTCCCTTTGGGGATAAATGAGACTTGGGAGAATTTACTTTTCGATACAGGAACTGTGAGATCACAGGACAAAATAGCTTTATTTTTGCCTGTCACACAAAAGGGAGTTGTATGTTTTTATAAAAATGACACACTCCAGGTGGGCTGGAGCAATTGTAATATAACCATATCTTACCGATGTTATATTAAGAATGGTAATGGCAATACTTTTTGCAATACTAATTATGACTCGTATTTGAACTCATTGAAAACAACTATGAATGACATTCGCAAAAATCCAGTTTTGTTTAAACAATTGTCAGTTATAGATCAGAAAATATTTCATGCAGGGCTGATGCGTATTAGTACCAAAGTAGAAAACTGTTATTTTATTTGTGGGAAAAAGGCATATAAATATAAATGGTTACCTGAGAATTGGTCCGGCAGTTGTTTTTTGGGTTATTTGGTTCCGGCAATAAGACATACTGCAGAATTACCTTTGGGTAAGATACGAAACGTGAGAGAAGCAGCCTGAAAACCCGAAGGTCCAGTTGAAAAACCTGTGAATCCAGCTAGAAAGATCGAAGCTGGCTGGAAAGACCACAATTCAGTAAAAGACAAAAGCAAATTGACCCATATGGACTTGAGTGACAGTGTTATATCTTGGGCAGGAATATTCCCAGCCTATGGAGCAGTCAAATCGATCTGGGAGCTGAGGAAGTTGTCGAAACTTCTCGAAGTAATGAGTAATGCAACTTTTTCTGCCCTAGAACTGGTGACTGATGAACTGAATGCAATGAGAACTGTTGTGCTACAAAATCAAATGGCTCTTGACTTCACCCTAGCGGCGAGAGGTGGTTCGTGCGCGCTTATCAAAGAAGAATGCTGTGCTTATATTCCTGACAATCGTCATGAGATCAATAACCACCTAGAGGTAATTCAGCAAGTATCAGCCATGACTGAACCAGGCCCAAACCCACTGACGGACGTTTTCCAGAATCTATTTGGGGGGTGGGGTTCCATCCTAATGAATATTCTGATTGCCATTTGTGTGGGTATACTCCTAATAGGAGCATGTGTTTGCTGTGGAATTCCCTGCATGAAAAGATTAATCAAAGATTTTATTGATGTATCTGTTACTGAAACTTTGTACCAAGATATTGAGATTGAAAGATTGATCTCAGATGACATTTTTCTGAAGTATAGATTGAATGACTCACCTAGCTGAAAATCCTAAGTGGAAAAGGCTAGGAGATGAAATGACACTATGCATACTTCAAAATAGAATAAAAAGTATTAATAGGGGGGAAAATGTTAGACAAATGTGTATTTGAATATATGAGAAATGCTAGTTTAAAAGCAAAGTAGTATATAATGCATTTTATTCTATTAATCATATAACAGTACAGATTAATTCATGTGTAAATGTAAGTAGTTTTGAAACTGCAGTGTGGCTTGAAGCAAAGCTGATCTTTGACCCTGGCAGAATGCTAGCTTAGCAAGTTTTAATGTTTACGCTTTTCACAAGTGATTATCTGCTGGGTCAGGAAATTAAATGTGTGAAATAATGAAATCTTCTGCTCTTTCCTGTTGGAATGATTTGGCCTTGTATATGTGTTACTGAGATAGCACGCAGCTGTGTGAGAAAGTGTAACAGAGAACAAAGACGTGTATTAAAAGACTGAAGCTGCTATTGTATTCGAACTGATATGAAACCTTGAAGAAGTAACTTTATAGAAAGACATTATGTCTGACCAGCTGGATAGCAAGGCTGTATTGTATCCAGAGGAAAAGTTTTTTTTTAAATATACAGCATCAACAGCTTTATGAATAGAGGACTGTAAACTAAAATGATGTAGATGCCCTGTGACATATCACGTCAGTAAGGTGGGCATAGCTTAAATGTTAAACCTATATAAAATTGTGTGCTTCCTGTTTCATGTCAGACAAAATTCTGTACTTGTACATTTTTTGCCTCCTGGTGTACACTAGTAAACTTTTTAACATGAACCTCCTGTGTATTGAAATCTTATTTTATTTAACATATTCTCATAGACTTTGGTGGGATGTCCTCTCCTTCGCAATGTCACTGTAGCCCCATATTTTCACCACTTTTTGATGAATGTCTGCACTGTGTTCCATGGTATGTACAATGCTGTGGAAATGTTTGGGTACCCTTCTCCTGGCTGATACATCTCAAACATGTGATCCCTTAGCAGCTTTGTCAGCTCTATGTGAACCATGGCTGTTGCTGTAGCAGGCAACTGGGTATATGTTAGGATAATCCTGATAGGACAGCTGACCGTTAGTTGCTGTTAATCAAAGAGTCTCTGTAATTGATGGCTGTTGTGTACCCAATAAGATGTACTAATGTAGTTATACCGAAAGCTGCCTCAACACAGTACTAGCTTCAGCCTGTGCATATATATGCATCTAGGTTGTTGTACTATTGTTATGTGTCATTAGTGTTCCCCTAACAGATTTGTTTGCTTTACAATTGAATTGTGCAGAATATAGGTCACATGAAAGGTTGGCAGTATTCTTGTCTATTGTGCTCTCATTTTGTATATCATACATATTGGCATTCTAACAGGTATGTACACCATTTATATGCACTGTATACCACTAATGTCTACAATACAACCCTAGTTTTGGGCCTTTGTGCCTCCATTTTGTCTGTTTTTGTCCAGGTGTCCTGCACAGGTTGTGAGGTATGCTACAGATATGTGACATCTCCTGCAAATAGGTCTCTGTCATGACCACCATGATGCAATTCAGTAAACACCACTACAGGTGAACATGCAGATATTGCCAAATGGCTGAGTGTAGCAGTTGTGTGCATGGTCACATGCATTAACTTTAGCATGCCTGAGGTACTGGTGAGCCACAACAGGGAAACTCCATACTTACTGGGTTCGGGCTGCTGTCCACTGTGCAGACCAGAGGGACCTGTGTAGTTGTGAGGGAGAGGTATTGTCAGCAGATTCACATTAGGCATTGGTACAAGATGAATGCTATGTCTCTGCACAGGTACAGCACACACTATGATATTACACAATTTTCTGTCCTTCACCATAGATGTGCACTTGTGTGCATTACTACACCCCACCCACTAATCCATTTTGCACTGACATATACATCTAGAGACTCTGTAGAAGACACTTTAAATGCTACCTCATTACACTGATGTGCACTTTGGCCTTACCTGGATGCTACTCGCCTGTTTCCTGGGAGCCACCCACCTACACAACTGCTGTTTCCCATATTTGAGTTTGTGTGGTAGCTACCTCAAGGTTGGCAAGAAGCTCCTCTGTCACCATAAGTGGGGCCTGTGGGGTTGGCCTCCACCGGTATCAGTACAGTCCCTCACTACAGCAGCAGCCTGATGTATCAAGTCAGTTGCACTATGCCTGACCTGATCGTATGTGCATTCATGGCGGCCCAACATGTTCACTCTGTGGACGATCTCATCCAACAGGGCAGTCTAGTCCTGCAGATTTTGCTGGCTATGGCCAGAAAGGATGGCATATTTTAAGATTACAGCTTCTGTGATGGCTGCTGTCTCCTCATCAGTGTAAGGCTTTTGCAGCTGTATGGCAACTGGAGGACATACACAGTGAAACACATCACAGGACCTCAGACATTGCACAGAGTTCTTTACAGAGCCAGCACATGCATATGGACTATCATTAGCCACCACTTACAAATAAGTCATACCCCTATACCTAGCAGCACTGTATGAACATGCATTGTACTCCTGGTCCTGATGTGTCATATTCCCCCAATGAGGACCAGTACATTGCATAAACCACCATTCATCATTCACGTTTGTGTAGAAAGATGACAGTGGCTGAGTTCCTTGCAGATGGGATGTCAATGGTACTCAGACTTTGCTTGCATACAGTGTGCAATGGAGCTGGAAGCATATGCCTGGGTTCATGTAGGATGCAGACTGGAATGTTATCAGGCCCCAAGGGGACTTGCTTTTGTTAACTTTGATTAGGCAGTTTGGACCTGATCCATGATGATGAGGGGCGGGGTGCATGTGCTGTGCATATCCACTTATACTGATGGTGATCCAGGGTGGTGCTGTTTGCTCTAAACTTGTCTGCAGCAGGTTGGCTGTAGCTATGGTGTATGTGTATGTGCTGTGATTGGCCACCATTACAGGGTGGGTTGTGTTGGTGCCTCTGAGACTGCAGACATATGTGAAGATGGCCTTGTGATTGCTTTCAGTGGATGTGTCCAATTTGTACTCATAGTTAACCTTAGACTAATCCACCTGTGACCTATTATGCTCATTCAAACAAAGGTTGACATGCTGCCCAGTGGGTGCCTGCTCCTACTTTGCCCTGTACAACCAATATAACATCACATTATGTGCTTTGTGCATTGCTGCTGTCCAGCAAAGGGGTTTTCTCAACTTTGGTGGAGACAGGTTTTACAAGTAAGGTATTGCTGAGGCCATTCAGCTATGTGGGTGGTCACATATCTGTTTGTTTTAGGCATGGACACAGGGTCAGAACACAGTTGGCCACCTCTACAATTTCAACGTGATATTCTTGCTTATTATACTACCCATGTCTGTGTCAGGGCAATGATACCACCAGTAGTTGTAGAAGTGTAACTCTGTTGGATGCACAGAAACTAAGGTTAAACACATGTACAACATGTACAGCTTATTCACCTGATGTTTTGCATCCCATGTCAGTTGTCATGAGGCAGCCAGGTACACCTAACCATACATACATGTGCCCAGGTAATACCTGCTATACATTTCTGTTCTATGTCAGTATGGCACACTGTAATGACAGTCTTGATGCTCACTCAGTCATATCAACCTGTTAGGGAAAGACATCTGTAGGACAATGCACATACATGGCGGGCTATGGGCCATAATTAGTGACACTTTCTTCATATTGCTGTAAAACACATATGTCATTTGATAGTGCAGTAGCCTTTGCATTCACAGACATACCCTGGAGGATGTCTGATGCTCACATGGCAGGCAAAGAGGTGAAAGACTAGGTGTGTGGTAGTGAGGGTAGGAACTGTTAATGTTGTGAGTATGACTGGTATGGGGATAGAGCTAGCTGATATGCTGGACAGGGGAAAGATGGATATATTGTGTGTGCCAGAGACCAGCTGGAAGGGGTATACAGCTGTGTGTATTGGAGTTGGGTACAAATAGTTCTATCATGGTGTGTATGGGAGGGGAAATGGTGTAGTGGTTAACCAAAAGGAACATTATGCCAAGAGTGTTTGTGGAGGTGATAAGAGTGTCAGGTAGAGTGATGTTCAGGAGGCTGGGAATTGATGGTGTAATGTTGACAGTTGCTAGTGCATATGCTCTGCTAATTGCATGTGTGATGGATGAGACAAACATACTTTGGTGTGGTTGGATGAAGTGGTGATGCTTGTACCCAAGGGTGAGTGAGTGGTGATTGGACCAGATTTCAATGGGCATGTTGGTGAAAGGGACAGAGGGGATGCAGAAGTGATGTGTAGGTATGGTGTTAAGAAAAGGAATGCAGAAGGTTATATGGTGGTGAAGTTTGCAACAGAGGTTGGGCATGGGTGTGGTGAATACACAATATTACAAGACCGAGTGGCATAGGTGACATACAAGAATGGTGGAAGATGCACACAGGTAGATTATCTCCTATGCAGGTGGGCCTGTTTGAAGGGGATTGGTAACTGTAATGTGGTGACAGGGGAAAGTGTAGTTAGGCAGCATGGAAGGTTGGTCTGTGGGACAACGTTGGTGATCACGAAGAGGGGGAGGAATATGAGGGCAGCACCACAGATCAAATGGTGGATACTGAGAAAGGGTGATTGTCAGGTTGAGTTCAGGGAAGAGTTAACTCATTCACTCCAGAGCAGCTCAGAAAATGCTGCCTGCTTACTTCCACCATAGGAACAACAGTGCAGCCTGAGCTCATTTTCAGAAAATCCATTTGTAATACCATACAGAAAACAAATGTTCATAACTCTTTAACAATAAGAGCTAGACAAAAAATGTAAATGTGAAAGTTGTTCAGCAGATGCTGACCTTTCTAACAGTGTAAATGTTGATAGCGCGTATCTAAGTCATTATTAACTATTTGCCAAGGAATGCTGAAATTGTGCATATTTTTTACATTTTTGGTAAAACAAATCACAATATCTTGGTGAATGTACCATGTAGACCCATACAATTTGTAATTACATCATTTTTATGAATGTTGGCTTTAAAATGATAACTTAACCATTACTGTGTGATGCTCCATTACAGAGATATTCACAGAAATATGATTAATATCATCTACTCAGAGGCAATCTCTGCTTAAAATACAAGGCCATGTCAACCCCTGAACTGTTGGACATGTTCCACTTAAAGAAATCCGAATCCCTCAGAGCCACACACTCCAGGGATCTAACTTTGTCATCACAATGAACAAAACATGCTGGAGGGATAGGTTCCTGACCCAAAGACTCCCCATACTCTGGAATAGACTGCCCATACATGTCAAGCAAAGTGCCTCCTTGGCCCTCTTCTAAAGAAACCTTGACAATTGTATGGGACATAGGAAATTCACCCCAGGGATCACATCAGTTGCCCTGCTAGACAGGGGTCCAGGGAAATAAATATTGCGTGAAAAAATATCCAGGGAATTGTTATGGCTAGGCTTGTATAGGTCCTAAGGCTGATAGCCTAGTACCAACCTATGAACCTATGAAACCTATGAATATTATATTTCTCATAACTGATAAATAAACAAAGAATAATATCTTAGCACCTGTAACTGAGAGAGAATACATATCAGGGTACAAGTTGTGTGGCTCAATGTCAGCTTCAAAATGATGCCTCATGTGTGTTGTCACCACACTTCCTTGCAAAGATACGGGCATAATAATGAGAAATATTGCAAAAGTATAATTTTCATAATCCTACAAGACTAAACACACCGTGACATCTGTGCATGTATACAGCATACAAACACAGTTCCTTTACCATGTTGTACGAAGTAATACTGTCTTCAAAATAAGGTATTACTTGGGACACCGACATGCTCCCTTGCAAAGTTATTTACCAAAATATGTATAAATCATAATTTTCATAAACTAAGTCCTAAGCAAACTTTGATATCTGTACATGTGTACAGTATACAGACACAGTTCTTTTACCATGTTGTAACTATTAATACTGTCTTTAAAATGAGGTATTACTTAGCACATTGACATTCTCCCTTGCAAAGTTATTTACCAAAATATGAAAAAAAAAATCATAATTGTCATAACCATAGTCCTAAACAAACTTTGATATCTGTATATGTGTACATCATACAGACACAGTTATTTTATCAGGTTGTAAGGACTCACACTGTCTTCAAAATGAGGTATCAATTGGCACAATTACATGCTCCCTGGCAAAGTTATTTACCAAAATATTAAAAAAATCATAATTTCCATAGCCTAAGTCCTAAATAAACTGTGATATCTGTACATGTGTACAGCATACAGACACAGTTCTTTTATCCTGTTGTAAGGACTAACACTGTCTTCAAAATGAGGTGTCACATGGCACAATTACATGCTCTCTATCAAAATTATTTACCAAAATATGAAAAAAATCATAATTTTCATAACCAAAGGCCAAAACAAAATATATCTGGACATTTGTCCAGCATACATACACAATTCGTTTTCCATCCTATAACTGCTAGTACTGCCTTCAAAATGAGGTATTACTTACCTTGATGACATGTTCCCTGATAAAGTTATTCATCAAAATATGAACAAATATAATTCTCATAACCATGTTCCTAAACAAACTGTGATATCTGGACATGTGTACACCATACAGATACAGTTCTTTTTATATCTTGCAAATAGAAATACTGTCTTCAAAATGAGGTACTAATTAGCATGCTGACATGTTGCTTGACAAAGTTATTCATCAAATATGAAACAATACCTTAATTCTCATAACTGAAGTCCTAAACATAATGTGTTATCTGTACATTTGTCCAGCATACTGACACAGATCTTTTTCCATACTATAACTAATGATACTGCCTTCAAAATTAGGTATTATTTACCCTGATGACATGTTCCCTGACAAAGTTATTTAGCACAATAAGAAAATAAATCATAACTCTCATAACCATAATTGTAACCAAACTGTGATATGCGTGCAGGATGGTCAATTACATATTCTCTTGCACGTGTCACTCTCCTCAGCATGTTCACCATCTCCCTACCACAGTTATTTGCCACACTAAGAAACATGTCATGATTTACATAACACAAATCATAATCAAACGGTTGCACAACTCAAGAGAAAAGCAAAAATGCCACATAAAAGAAGTCACTGTTAGTGCACAAAATCAAAACATCAGCAGAGTTTATATGAAAGTAACAAAGCAGCAATCTCAAGATAAAGTTACATCATTTAGTTCATATTCTACATACATATTAGAGAACTACGTGTATCTATGCCACATTCAAATACACCTTCAGTCCAATGACCATTTAACTAAAACGGCTTTCAACCATTTGAATTCAATCAATTGCCATTCAGTATTCAACAAATGCCATGGAACCCCCTCATCTTGGGGGGCTTTCAACCATTTAAATTCAATCAATTGCCATTCAGTATTCAACAAATGTCATGGAACCCCCTCATCTTGGCATTAGTGACACTTTAAATGTATCTAAAACAAATGATCTATGACAATGTGATCATTCCTCAAAACAAACAAAATAAATAAATAAATGGATTCACCACATAGCTTACAGAAAAATAGTCTTAGTGAGAAAATTAAAGAAGCCACCAGAGGTACAAATATATTGGATATGCTAAAGATTAATGGTAAAAATAAGAGAACAATGTCCCTTTGAAACCTATGCTTCCATTACTTGATGGTTATGCATTTTCTGCAAGTTTAAGTATTGCTAAAGAGAAAGATACTAATTAATTCTAAAATTTTCGTAGTTATGTTTTGACTATGAATTATAGAATGGCAGAAAAACATTCATGTGAAAAACAATAAATAAATCCATATTATATCTTATAATTAATTTAGAAAGGCATATTCCTCATACTTAGTGGATTTATGTTCAACTACCTTCCTACTGTCTTACTGCCATCCATCTCAAAACCTCTCAAAAAATGTATCCACACACAATTCTTCCATTACCTTCTTGAAAATCAGCTTCTTAGTTCCACACAACATAGGCTTAGACCAGCTCACAGTACTGACACTGCTGTACTATCCTTTATGGACACCGTAAAAGCACATGACTCAGACAAACTTGTTTCTTTCTTATTTCTTGACCCATCAAAAGCTTTCAACACTGTTGCTCACCCTCTTCTCTTACACAAGTTTGTTGACCTTGGTCTGTCCTCTCCCTCTCTCAGGTGGTTTACAAGCTACCTGTAAAACAGAAAGCAGGCAGTCAAATGGCAAGACTCTCTTTCCACATGCCAACATACTGCCACTGGTATCCCCAAGGCTCTATAGTCAGTCGTCTTCTAGTCAATGTTTTCAAAATTAACTGTTTTATTTCTCTAAATATCTTGCCAAACTAGAAAGGCCTCAAAAAATCATATCCCAGAAATGTTTTGACAGCATATGTTTGGGTGAGACCCTCTTAAAGGATGTCCACATCATTAGGGCAACTGATGACAGCTTACAGTCATCTACAAACTTGGTCATCCATAGCCCACTGGTTTTCATCTTCTTATTTCTGAACTGCGTGTCAGTCTCACCCAACTTTTCATGTCAGGTCTTACTAGGTGATGTGGGTCACCCTGACATTGAGTGAGTACCACTGAAAATCACCCCAGAGCTGCCTCCAGAGACTGGTTCTGCTGTTCGCAACCCTCTGTCTCTGCAAAATATAGAGCATTACCTATAGCAACGTGGAAAATGTGAAACACTGACTTTAACAAACTCAAGACATGATTAACAGGTATTCGTTCATTAATACAAAAAGTTATTTTGATGACTAAATATTACTCTGTATTAATTTATCATTGATGTTTTTTTAAAAAATCTTAATGAACGGATGACTGTCCCTTTCAATGTAGGGCAAGATGTTTTTCAGAATGAAGAATGTTCCACATAATGTGACAAAGCTGGAAAATGATATTTCTAACATTTTCTCTAAATGCTATAAAGTAATGATACTATATATAAAACTTCATAGAAACAAAATAATAAAAACTTTAAGGAAATATTTTTCATACACAGGAAAAAGTTGCCAAACAATGTAGACTATCAAGCAAAATCCCTAAAATTTTACCATTTTTAGATAAATGGCAAATGCTGTGTTCCTCGCTTCACATTTAGAAGTACATACTTAAATATTATAGTGAACGTGAATTCCGTTAGTTGATAAGACTTGTATGTACTGCTACAAGATTTAAGTGCCCTCTCATTATTTCATCATCCTTCAAAGATATCTGCTGGTAATCTTCACCAAATATCAGCCAAAAGACAAACATGTCTTACCATGCCGTTTGCTTCCTCACCTGATCAGCCAAGGGCATTTATCTCAAACCCCAAAGAGAAGACTTATCAAAGACATTTATTTAGCCAGAAAAGCAGCTACAAAACAGCATTGACAGTTTCCCTTCAAAACCATGCATCTGACATCTCACATTCAACCCCCAAAGAAAGTGTCCAATGGCCGGGTTAGAACCATGCGTGTTGTGAAAGGGTTCCGGATTTATATGTTTTAATCAGGCATTTATTTGTTACCATTAGGATCGGGTACAATTACAAGCAATTCACTGCTTATAAATGGGGGCGGAGGGACAGCAACATAATTTTCTCAGCTGCAAATACCTGCAAATAATGCCTGCAGCAAAGCACTTTCTTTCTCAGGGCAGAGCACGCTGTATCCACCCCTCTCCATCACACGCCTAGATGGTAGGAGGACCCTAAAGCATTTTGAACTTCCTATTTTGACTATTCTTGTCCCATAACAGAGAAATTATGCAAAAGCCAAGTCAAACCATTGTTTCAATGTAACAATGAAAACAAGCAAGCACATACCAAAACAAATGCGTACTCCAGTTGATAAACAACATAAAACTCTTTCTTAAGCCGAATTTGTTTTGCTGCATCCATGCACAAAATATGCTGTCACTGTACTGGAAAGCTAAACAAACTAGGGGCATGTTATTACCCGTACAAATGCTAAAAATTGATAAACAGGTTTTGGACTAGCTGACCAGGGATTTGCAGAATATGAAGTTTGCACATGAAATATCTGACTTTGCTTTCTAACTTCAGCCTGTGGCTATAATTAACCACAACTTTATGACAAAAGGACCAATAAAATGGACACTGTGAAAATATGTACAGTTTCAAGGATATTTGCTAACAGGCTCTCCCAGGCATGGTATGAGAAAAGCAAAGCTGTAATATGACAACATCTTACCAGGAATTCAGCAGGATCGGAGATGAAAAGTTAGTTGAGCACATAGATCTCTGGTGCAGATGTTTTTTTTCTCAGAGCTTTGTTTCTTGAACTGATTGGTAGGATAAATAGAGGGATCTAGCAGTGAATTCCACAAAAGGCTGGAAAAGAAAGGGAACATCTACTGTTGGACCCTCTATTTATTTGGACAGAACAATGTACTATTAGGTCAGGGGGAGGAGTCAATCCAAGCCAAGTGGTGGCTTGGATTGCAAGACTCCCATTGGCTGCAACCACTTGCTTGATGTACGGCATAGTAAATCTCCTTGCTGTGAACAGGAAAGTACAGACTGCATTGTAAGCTATTTTTCTCAGGAAAGTCAGATATCAACATCATATAACTCCAGGCTCAAACTTAAGCTGACAAGGTAACTGACAAAGTTTAGTTACTTTTTCAACTTAAGTTTGAGCAGTACAGCTACAATATGACTGCAAAATTACTTGCGCTGCTAGAAGGCACTCAAGTGTAACGACACGCAATTCCTAACGGGTTCCGGTATGTAGATCGTGAGACGATTGCCCGTGAGCTACAACGCCGAAACAAGAAGGCCGCGGCATCGCTAGACCATAGAGCAGTGTGGCCAAAAGTGAGATACACTGTTGGAACCCACATCAGTGGGAAAACAAAGAAACAGAGACAACCCCTAAAGCAGCTACGCGGGCTGCAAACCAACACTGTAAACTGGAGCGGAATGCCAACAACACGTCAAGCCAAATAAACGCAAGTAAATCTGTAAAACCACAACCGCTCCACATGTACACACAAAGCACAGAAATAAATCCAATAAGTAAAGTAAAGCAACTTACCTGTAGATCACCATAAGTCCTCACAAACCCACACACTAAACACTCCCAGGAAGCAAGTAATATAATCCATAGTAGCTGCAGCTGCAGCAAAGTGTATGTACATGCACATTTTCAAATAGCATGTCCCTGCCAATACAGTCTACGATTATAATATAGCACAAACAGCCCTGAGCTATGTAGAATATATGTAACCTAAATACCACACATATGTGGATATCAGCAGTGTAGTGCAACAGACAAATGAGTTTCAGACTTCATACCCCTCAGAAAGCACATGTTGGTGTAACAGCAACCAAGCATGTCACAGCATGATAGACATAATGTGCCAGTGAGTACCACTGTTGGGAATATTTCCATTTCATGCCCAACCCATAGTGATAGAGAGGCATGACTGCAACAAACAGCAACTGTTCTGCTAGAGCCCCCCTAGTGCAATGGCAGGTGGGAACATAGAACTCAGACAAACACAGACTACCAAGCCAACAGCAGGGAATAAATATTGTAGTAGGGGAACACTTTCAGGCAGGAGTGTCAACCCTACACCTAGTCCACAGCAGCATGTGTGTATTACAGGGGCTGGCAAACCCATCCATTGTTTGCTGGAGCTGGAGTACAGAATTATACAGGCCCACGTAGGCAGACAAGGGTGCAACACTGAGTAACTTCCCTATGTAACCTCTGTCACTGAAACTGAGACTAGGCCCCACACCCTGAATGGCCAGCAGGAACAGCTGGGAGTTAAAGGGGACCTGTTCAGTACACATAGAAAGTGTGTTGCAAGCAAGTCATGTAGATGCCTACCACACTACAAGCACTTGTCAGCCCCATGGCTGTGTAAACTGCACATAGTGAAACCCTAGCAGAACGGGTAGTCAGAGCAAGGTGGAGTACAGACAGCTGCACAGGGAACTGTGGCAGGCAGCACTACAACACAGGGTACAACACAGGGCAATGTACAGCATGTATTGTAACATCTGATAGTGACTTGTACCAGTGACGTCTCTACATCCTGTTCCCAGCTACACTGGCCGTGATGGATACTAAGAGGCCATCAACAAGTGGTGTTACCATGATGGAATCTATGTACCTGTATAGCCCTGGTCAGCTTGGCAACAGATACAGCACAGTGCCCAGCCAATGGGGCAAATCAATGCTGGTAGTGGAGGGATACCTCTACCATTTGGAGCATGAAGTACCACCTAAACTGTTCTGGGCATGTATCGAGTGGAGAGTACAGGCCTGCCGAGGTCATGCCATCACTGCTCATCAGGATGAGGGGGAGGAACTGCTGAAATCACTGCCACACCAGCACGGGCCAGATGCAACAATAGCCCAGGTGGCTACACTGCAAGCAGAACTGCGGCAGAGGGCAGTAACCAGCAATGACTTGCCAAGCTTGATAATGCAGAGTGTCCTAGGCTCAGCAGATGAAAATGTACTACAAGAGATGCCTTGCCATGCCACCCTGCATCGTAGCATAACCAGGGTACAGCAGAGGGCACGGGGATCCGTGACCACACCTCCAGTAACACTCGCGGATATTGATGTCAGCCAGTATCCACTTCGTGGTGGCAGCTTTATCCTCCGTAGAAGGTCTGATATGGATGGGACTGATACCTTGGTTCTACTTACAATGCCACAGAATCTAACTGATCTGTGCAGATCTGACATCATTTTTGGGGGTGGCACCTTCCCTACACGGGCTGATATATGTCACCAGCTGTATATATTACATGGCTGCATTGGCACCTCCACCTCAACAAGGATTGTCCCCCTGGTGTACTGTCTCATGACAAGGAAGTCAGAGTCTGCATGCAACAGTATGTGGGAGATACTGAAGGGTATGGCTGCAGAACAGGGGTGCACCCTGGCTCCACAGTATATTATGACTGATTTTGAGAAGGCAGCGACCCATGCCAGCTGTAAGGCATTCCCTAAGAGTATTCTGAAGTGGTATCTTTTCCACTTCGCACAGATCATTTGGCGCCGGATCCAGCATCACCACCTTGTGTCCCTTTATGGTATGGACACTGCTTTCTCAATTGCCATACGCAAGCTAATTGCGTTGGCATTCTTACCAGTGGAAGATGTTGTTCCTGCATTTCTGGACATTGTGGCTACATTACCTGACTGTGCACAGCCTATTGGCGTATTTCTGGATCATCATTATGTGCGAGGCCGACCACGCAAGTATGCATCCTGCTGCTCTGCACAGCAACGACTACCATCATCCTACCCTTTGAGGTTTGGAATGTGTGTGATGTCTCTGACATGGATTTCCCACAGACTAATAACCAGGTAGAGGCATGGCATCGTCGGCTGAAGGTGTTACTGGGACGCCCTACTGTGCAGCTATCTGACCTTCTGTCTGTTCTGCAACAGATGAGAGTCTCTTTTGAGGGGGATGCCTGTGACACCACGTAGGAAGGCTATTGTTGTAAGGGAGCATCATCTAAAGCACATCTTGCAACATAAGTGTGACCACAGTGATGTGCAGGATTTTCTCCGTGCTGTGGCACATTTCTATAAGTTATGATTATATCAGGGTTTAGTATGCACCAAGCACTGCACACATCACTTTACATATTGTGTTAATAAAGGCTTTGCCCACAGCACACAGGTTTCACATTACCACTTTGATGCCCACTTGGCATCCTATGCCAGGCACATGTTCCACTGACAGTTGCACATGGTGGTTTCTAGGGGGGTGTAGAGTGTATCACATAGGGGGTTTGTGTCTCCCACCTGTGGTTAGGGTGCAAGGCGTTCCTCTATTCCCACAGGGAATTGTCTGCAGGCATTTGTCACTACAGCTAAACTGCTATACTACCATGTGTCCACATCCAGCTGTCTCACAGTGGGGTGTCGCACCACCTAGGTGCCTGAACCCATTCCTACCATTTGACAGTGCCCCCAGATGTAAGCACAGAGGTGCCATGAGATGGTAGTTGGGGTTAATGAGTTAAGAAAGGCAGTGGGTGGCAGTGAAGAGTTAGCAAATATCTGGGTAGCTACATCCGAGCTAGTAAGGGAGATGAGTAGAACGGGGCTTGGTGTGACATCTGGACAGAGGAAGGAGGACAAGGAGACCTGATGGTGGCATGAGGAAGTACAGGGGAGTATACAGAGAAAGAGGTTGGCCAAGGAGAAGTGGGACTGTCAGACAGATGTAGAAAGTAGACAGGTGTATAGGGAGATGGGGTGCATGGCAAAGAGAGTGGTGGCAAAGGATGAGGATGGAGCATCTGAAGGGTTGTTTGTAAGGTTGGACACCAAAGATGGAGAATAGGACCTGTACCAATTGGCTTGCCAGAAGCATGTAGCTAGGAAGGATGTGCAGCAGATAAGGCTGAGAAAGAATAATGGTGGAAGTGAACTCACTAGCGAGGAGAGTGTGTTGAGCAGGTGGAAACAGTACTTTGACGGGATGTTGAATGAAGAGAGTGAGAGAGTGAGAAGGTTGGATGATGTGGGTATGGTGAATCAGGATGTGCAACAGATTATCAAGGGGGAAGTAAGGATAGCTATGAAGAGGTTTAAGAATGGAAAGGTTATTGGTCCTGATGACATACCTGTGGAAGGATGGATGTGTTTAGGACAAATGGCAGTTGTATTTTTAACCAGATTGTTTAATGTAATCTAAGAAATTGAGAGGATGCATGAGGAGTGGATGAAATGTGTTTGGGTACTGATTATGAAAATAAGGGTGGTATGCAGAGCTGTAGTAACTACAGAAGGATAACATTTATCAGTCGCAGCATGAGATAATGGTAAAGGGTGGTGGAAGCTAGGCTAAAAACGGAGGTGAGGATTACTGATCAGCAGCATGATTTCTTGCCAGGAAAGAGCAGTACAGATGCAATGTTTGCTCTGAGAGTGTTGATGGGGACATACAGATAAGGTCAGACATAGCTGCGTTGTGTCTTTGTGGACTTACAGACAACATATGACAGGATGCCTAGAGAGGAGTTGTGGTATTGTATGAGGTGGTCAGAAGTGGCGGAGGAATCCATATGAATGCTACAGGATATGTACAAGGCTAGTGTGACAGCAGTGAGTTCTACATTGGGAATGACAGGTATGTTTAAGGTGGAGATGGCAGTACATCAGGAATCAGCTATGAGCCCTTTCTTATTTGCAGTGTCGATGGACAGGTTGACAGGCATGATCAGACAAGAGTGCCCCTAGGCTGTGCTGTTTGCAGATAACATTGTGGTCTGTATTGAGAGTAGGGAACTGGTTGAGGAGACCCTGTAGAGGTGGAGGTATGTTCTAGAGAGGAGAAGAATGATGGTCAACAGGACTAAGATGGAATATATGTGTGTGAATGGGAGGGAGGATGGAGGAATGGTGAGGATGCAGGAGTACAGTTTTCAAAGGTGGATAGGTGTAAATACTTGGCAACAACAGTTCAGAGTAATGACGAGTGTGGGGGAGAGGTGAAGATGTGAGTACAGTCAGGATGTGGGTGGTGGGGAAGAGTGTCATGTATGATTTGTGACAGACAAGTACCATTAAGAGTGATAGGGAGAGTAGTGAGACCAGCTAAGTTATAAGGGCTGGAGACTTTAGCATTGAAAAAAGAGGCACAAGTCAGAGCTGGACCTAGCAGAGTTACTGATGGTATGATTTGCACTGGGTGTAGCCTAGCAGTGTCACAGTCAGTATTGTGCAACATACACTCCAGTAGTGGTCATATGTGAGCCATCCTTTCCTGGGGTGACTCAGGGCGCTGAGCTGTGTTCTATGTCACTGCAGACAGACGCAGATTCTATGGCTATAGGTTCTGCTCAGCAATATACGAGTACAGCATGTGTTGTTGAGACATAATATTGTTTGAACTTCCTATTTTCCACATTTACATGCCCCCTACTACATTCCATTACAGGCTTAATTGCTTCACATAGCTGTGTTTTTTTGTTTTCAGTTCAGTTGGTATACTCCATCAGTCTCTCTGTGTGTGTGTGTGTGTGTGTGTGTGTGTGTGTGTGTGTGTGTGTGTGTGTGTGTGTGTGTGTGTGTGTGTGTCTGAGACAGATGTAGGATATGAATCTGTTTTGTATAGGCAGCATCTTACCTTTAGTAGGTAATGCTCATGAGCAGCTGATGGCTTGTGCACCAGTTGGAGTCCCCCAGTTCCTGATTGCATGTGGAACAGCTGTGGTATCATTCCCATACCCCATAGCATGGAAACACACTCCAATAACTGAGTACTTCATGTAGGCATTGCCCCTTTCCTTGCCTGGGAGGAGTACTTCATGGAGTTGTGTGACGAACAACATCACAGAGTGTAGTTGGGAATAACTCTTGCAACAAACACTGTGGAGACAGCCCAGCAAACTGGGGGAGAATGGTCCAGACATACAGACAGAATGTAAGTATTGTTGTTATACAGTTGAAGTAATGCTAGTTTGACAGGGTTTGTGTGGATATGGTTGTTCTGCATTAATTTAAGTCTGATAGTGTTATGTGGTTGACATAACTCTCAACTGTAGGGCTATCTGTAGACTGGCCAGAGTTTGGACTCTTATATTTGGTGTGTTATTCACACATATTTTGGCCTTGGAAATTCATGTAGCATACTCTGAGGATTGCAGTCAGTAAATGGTAACATCCATGTGTGTTTGTGACTTCATATCCATCATAATAAATATGTTTACAATAACACTGTTACACCAGCAACTTTCTCAGTTTATGACAGCAATATGTCAATAATGCCCCTATGTGGGCTTCTTCCCCCAAGTATGTCAGGATTTGTCCAGATGTCATGCTGTAAGAGGTGTATAGGTACAGTATATCATTATATAGTGACTTCATTCCAGATATCATCCCAGTGATGTATCAGACTGCCAGACATGTTATGTGTAGAAGGTCTTATATATGAGGACAAAGTCTGGATGTTCTGTGGGATGCTATACAGTTGAGAGGGCTGTGTATTTCTGGCAATTGTAGATAGACTGTCAGGACTGTGTAGCAGTGTATTGTGAGTGTGTTATTTGGCCTGTGTATGGAGGGGGTAGATGTAAGTGTTGAGGGTCCTTTTCTATCTGACTTTGCATGCTGCTCCAGCCTCTGTTGCTCTATCAGCTGTACATGTTTGTAGGGGCAAACTGTGACATGTCCCATACCACAATCAGGCATGAGACTACACTGTGAATTGGGCCAGTATATATAGGGGTAGTGTGTGAGTGGCAAACACGCTGATAATTTTGCTCACACAGTCCATATATGCTACTATTCCTGTGGCTTACCAGTATGTCACTTTGAATGTGGTGAGATTGGTTCTGGGTATGCACTTCAATGCTGGTCTCTGTTGATCAGTGCTATTACATCTCTGTAGTGCCTGATATATTTGAAATTACATGTGTATTCCCCCATAGCAAAATTGGGTTTGTGTTGTGTCAGTCTGCCAGTAGTTTAGACAGTAATTGGTGACATGCCTAGCAGCTCAGTGTAGTTTCCCTACTGTGATGTTATGTCCCGATATTTATTAGATGTACTGTTGCCTGGCCCCCATACGTGTTGTGTATGTCTGACACATTAGTGGGATGATGTGAAGATTTATATCAGCGAGTAGTAGAGAGTAATTTGGTTTTGGGCTTGGGCTATTCCAGTCAATATATGGTACAACAGACAGGAGAGTGTTACTGCATCAACTGTGTCACCTTTTCTACTCCAGTATTTGGAATATGTTCCCAGTTTCATGGCTTTACCCCTCCCCTTGGTTAGGCTTGGTCCAGATTTGCTGCACTAAGGGGTTCTGAGCATACCTCTCGACTGGCTAGATTGTTTCAGACTGGCCAGGATTATTGCTCATATGTATGTTCTGTTTAACAGAATCATTAGTTTAATTTCTCTGGAAAATCACTGTAATGATGTGAGGATTTCTGTCTGTCAATGATGACATACATTTCAGTTTCAGAACTCACATCCTTCTGAACATGTATGCTGACACGAACCCTGTTACTGTAGCAACATTCTACATTTATAACTGCAGTACGTACATTATGTCCCTGCTCTTGGACCATTGTCCCCCCATTTTGACAGCCTGGGTCCAGAATTATTGCACTAAGAGGTGTAGAGGTATGGTGCTGTATATATATATATATATATATATATATATATATATATATATATATATATATACACACATATATATTTATTTTAGATATAGCTATACTGATATATATATATATATATATATATATATATATATACATATATATATTCCTTTTTTGATATCTATACATATGTTTATATAACAATATATATGTATATATTCTATACATATTTGTATTATATGTATAGCTCCATCTATCTGATGTATATACATTTTAATACTTATCACCATACACATTTATATGTGTATATTTATATGTGCTAAACATGACTGATTCTGCAGTTTGTTCCCTACTATTCTATACCTTTACTGAATGACATATTTGAAAAAACAGCACTCGTTATTACAGCTCAGATGGATTAGTGGTACATTACTCTGACTATGGTGTACAGGGTCCTGGGTTCAAGACTTGGCAGGGCTGATTAATTTGTTGCTGTGCAGAACATTTGCTGATGAAGACAGGGTGATTAAGGCAGTTTTAAGTAGTTGTAAGTGGGTTTGCATGGGTTTGCATCATGGTAAGTGATGCCAACACATGGTTAAACAGGAAACTGCTTAATCTGTGTAAGCATTGCTTAACATCGCACAAACGCACTTACCCCTGCACTAATTTCTTTAAAAGAAAAGAAAAAAGGGGTGATAGGAAATTGGTGAAAAAGGGGGCACACAGAGGGAAAAACAATATGAAAGATAGCTAGGGATGTGCAGGATGGGTGTAGGGATGGTCCATAGTTGTCCATTTCTGATACAGCAACAGCTGTGCATTTATACAGAATTTGGAGGTGAATTTGAGCACTCAAACCCCTAAGAGAGGGATGAGGACAACAATATTTTTTATTAAGCCAATTAGACCAGATTACATGTATCCAGTGTACGTGTGTGTGAAATGGACAGCTATGTATGGGGAGACATTTTTTGTGGGAACAGATTGCCCTTTTTTTTTCTTTTGTTAATAAGGTGAGAGTGGAATGTTGGGGAAGGAGAATAGGTATATTTGGTGAGGGAGCTGGGTAGGAAGACAGACAAAACAGACAAGACAGCAGACAGGGGTGCTATATGACACATGTGGGGGTAAACACCTTGGATGGGAAGGGTGATTGGGAATTGGATGTGCACGAGCCCCCAAATGGATACAGTGGAACTGAGGTCCCCACCCATGGGCAGTCACCACTGCACCTTCACGGCCCCAAAGGTGGCTGTGCTGGGGGCTGAGCAGGATGGGCAGGCTCACCCTCAATATGTGCCACGCAGCCCTCAAGCTGGGATAGATGATCTCTGAACTCCTTTTGAAGCTCGCTAGGCACCAATCCCCAGACCTGACCATGGGTGACAGTGTTCTTTCCCTGCCCGCAAGCAGGTGGGACAGGCCCCATCCCCTGAGGTGGTTCCACCCAAATGTGGTGCAGGACCAGTGAACAAGGAGGTCCCAGGTTAGGTCTCAGATGTGTTGATGCCCAGTGCCATGGCCAGTTGAGGCAAGACAGGCAGATCTGCTGGGATTGGCCTTCCCAGATGTGCTGTGCTGTTGAGGTTTTACAGGGAGTGTATCCACATATTACAGCTGTCAATTGATGGGCCAATGGAGCAGCATATCCTGCATGTACTGAACATTACATACACATGACACACCAGTGGGAGGTATTATGGCTACAACATAGTAGCCCACACATATAGGGGCCATGCACATCATTCCGGCCATATAGAGGGTGCATACCGAATGACAGCATTGGGGCCATGTTACTCCACTAAACACAGTTTAGGCAGGTAATTAAGCAACAGGCCTTGTGTTGTGGCTGCTTGTGTGGGCAATTAGAGGACTGTGATGTTAATGAGTGCTAGCAATATGTGTATGTTAGCAAGTGTGATGCAGGATGGGGTGACCGATGGACATATACGTGGGTCTGTCTGTAAAGGCATTGACAGGAAGGTATTACGGAGATGTGTGTGTGTGTGTGTGTGTGTGTGTGTGTGTGTGTGTGTGTGTGTGTGTGTGTGTGTGTGTGTGTGTGTACTTTTAAGCAATGCTGTACAAGTTTTAAAGTGCAGTTATTGTTTTCCCCCATAGGTGGCGAGGTGGGTCAGGGTCCCTCCTGCAACCAATCTGAGGTAGGTGTCCATACAGACACTGATGATGATGATGATGATGATAATGGTGAGGCACAGGTGGGGATGTCCCATAGCAGAGGGACAGCTGGAGTTCAGTGGCATTGCACAGGAAATTGTGGTAACCATCCCTACTGTGTCCAGTCACAGCAGGCATAGCTGGATGTCCGGCAGGCTGCCACATAGGCGGATGTCCCAAGGTGCTTGTGGTAGGGCCGTTGGATATCATGCCACTGGCATAGGCAACATAGCTGCAACCAGCAGATGCATGTTCCAGGCTGTAATGGCAGTGCAGGCACGTATTGAGCATTACACCAGACAGGACCTTAGGCTTCAGAGGGGCTGCACTTGCTACTGTAGGTGACAACCTCCATGAAGTGGCGGCTGCCATCTGTGCTTCTAATGAGCAAGCGGATAGATGGCATGATGAGCTGATGGCCCTCATCAGCCGTGATGTGTCCGTGCCTCGATATGTGGTGGGGATGAGGCGATGCTCGCATGGATGTGGCCCAGCAACACCAACAGCTGGCACTCAGCATGGGTGTGCTAGGACACCAAGGGGCTCCTGTAGTGGCAGTATTAGCCCCGGCAGTGTGGGGGTGTGCTGTCCACACCACACCACAGCAGACCACATGCACGTGGCCCTGGCCAGTCTCAGGAGGGATGTGGTACCAGCAGACAAATGTCATCAGCAGGTGAGAGTAGCACTCCAACACCAGTACCTGCACATGCCTGCAGAACCCCTGGCAGGCACAGTCCACGTGTCCATGGCCAGAGGCAGTGAACTGCACACCCTGCCAGGTATGGTCTGCAGCTGTCCATGAACACCTGTGTAGGGCAGCCACAAGGCAGAATTGTGTGCATGCATACCCAAACACTATACAAACACACCTAGGGAACCTCATACCTACACATACCACATCACCTCAGCCAGCTCTCCAGAATACACCCCTCACCCACACACATGGTGTCAAATGTATGGCCCACCCTCAGCCTCTGGCAGACCAACACCACATCCTGTGCATATGATGATACCTGTGCCCCTTCCCTGTCATCCATACCATTGATGCAGGGACAGGCTGATATGGTTCTAATGCACAGGGTGAGTGTACACCAGTGTACCACAGTCCTGCATTGTAATATGCTATAGGGTGTAGAGTGTGAGGCATAATTGGCAGGTGGTGTAGCTGTCCAGCAGTAATGCCTTCTAGCTGTTAGTAATACTGCTTGGTTGTGGTCTGTGAACTGATATGCAGGGGTGTTGTAGATGTATATGTGTCAGCACAAGGATGGTCTGCAGCCATAATGCACAACGGGGTATGTCACTGTACTGACACCATGGCAGTGACATATCTGGGGTACAGTCGGACACATTTCACAGGTTACTATACAAGGGTATTGCCTGTGCCACATGGACAGGTGGCCCGCTGAGGCATGTATACCCTGCAACCTGATGTAGACCTATCCACATACATGCACACAGTTACTTGCCAACACTGGGACTAGACCCTTACCTAGCTATGTCGTGATACTGACGTGTGTGTTCTACATTGCACAAACACTGCCTTAACCACTCTTTATCCAATGGTCCTTGCTCTGGCCAGCAACAAAATATGCAGCCCTTGTAGGTCATAAACTCGGGCCCTTCACACTGCAGTCACAACACATGACCACTATGCCATGACCACAGTGAGGACAGCTGTTGTGTTACCAATACATCTGTCATTACCCAAATTGAGTGGCATTGAACACTTGCCTTTACGTCCTAGATTGTGTAGTCCATGTCATTAATATGACTTTTGCATCACATATGTTGTTTCATCATACTGTACACATAGCAGATACATATGGTGGGAAACATGTGGGAGGGTATACGTAACCGTGACATTTACTCATGACAGGTATATGGTTGTATACATATAGGTGTATAGATCTCTACATGTACATACACAGGTATACACACATATATGTCTGTATACATATCTGTATAGTGCTACATATATATGGCCACGTGTACACCTCTTCATATGTACATATGTGTACATATCTATACATATATGTATCTATACATATGTGTATATGTAGGTGTATGTATATGTACATATAGATATGTGTATATAGCTATATATGTATGCACATCCTATGTGTACAGATGCCTGGTTATGTTGGTATATGTATAGATATCTACGACTATATGTGCATACATATATATATCAATATACCTACTACTGTCGATATATCTGTCGATACATCCGTAGATATCCATACATTTATGTGCATCTGCATCACTATCTGTATATGTGTAGACATATATTGCTCTGTATATGTATATATCTGGGTGTGTATATGTATATCTATGTACATATACATACACATCTATATATGTTGATATGTATGTGTGTAATCATAGATATATATCTGGATATATATATATATATATATATATATATATATATATATATATATATATATATATATATATATGTACAGATGTCTTCACCATATGTCCTGGACACAAAGTGTAGACCTACCTCAGCCCCTATAGTCCCAACTTCATAGTGCAAGTGGATGTCAGGTATGTATAGCAAGTATATTGGTAGATTATTGCTGCTGTAATAGTGATTGTCTACACAGACATGGTGTGCGTGGGAGGTAACATCTGCTTTCCACATGTGTGCCATTGGCTACTGACAGACATCCTAAGGACATCCTGGTAATGCTCACATGGACTGCAGCACAGATATTGGCCATTATATGTGGACATTCTGAAACACTCCTTACAGTCCGGTGTATACACAGAACCCCTTAGTGCTAAGCATGTGTACCATGCATGGCAATATGGATGTTAACAGCCATGTAGATGGGTATAACACATAACGACTGGTATACATATGCCACCATGAGTATGCATTCACACACCCCTGTCTGGCCTGTCATATAATACCGCTGGTACAGGGGTACCATGGCCACATACTACCCATTAGATAGTGACATACATCTGTACAGCATCCCACTGCTTTGTCTGACATACATGACTGTTATGGGGGACCCGGCACCAGTACTTCTGGCAAGTATCTCCACATGACATCTCACTGGATAAGTACACTAAACTGCTAGACATGTAACAATGCACTGTGCAGGCTACAGGCAGACTAGCACATCACTGGCCAACATCTCCTATAGGGGAATGCACATGTACCTGCATATATAGCAGGCTCTGCAGGCATGCCACACCACAGGGTATGATACAGCTGTGTGAAGGTGCATAACCACATCCTATGTGAACACAGCCACAGCCACATATGGTAAGCTAGCAGAAAAGTACAGTATATGGACTATCTGTTCAACAACATCCTCATATGTGCCACTCACAGACTAACCCTACATATACTGGGCTGCTACATGATGTGGTCTGCTGTCTGTCTGTGGTGTGAGACATTTGTGTGTATGGCCGTACAAACATGTAAACCAATATGGTAGCGTACACTGGAGCAGCATGTAACATCAGATAGGACAGGACCTATAACAATGACATCTACCACAGTCTGTACACAGGTTAAAGAACATGTTCACAATACACACACTGTTGACAGTTGCCATAGTTACACAGACCTCAGTACTGTACAAATGACCATGGAATGTCCTGGCAATGTTGACAAATATTACCCGTACTGTACATAACATGTGCAGCAGTCTGATATCTCCCTGGCTTGTTATCAGATATGATGACACCTTTGATGGTGTACAGCACACATGCACCTCGTAATGCATGCCATATGTACAAAGGTTGACAGAGTTGTGGCTGGAAGCACATACACAGGGCCAATATTGATATGTTGCTGTTTTACCCTCATGAATGTACTGTCGTAAAAGGGTTTGTGCAACATGTGTCCTATGAGGGATATGAAGTCAGTAACTGTCAGGGCTTTCACCATCTACAGACTGCAATCCTCACACTACCTTCTGCAGTTCACAGATACGTGCTCTGTGGGTAACACATGACACAAAGGGCACAGCACACTGCCCAGTCTGCAGACGACCCTGCATATGCAGATTCCTCATAAACACAGTACTGACATGGCAGGTATTACAACTTGTAGGACAGCCATATCCACACACACACTGTGAAACCAACATTACTCCACATGCAGTATAGCAACGATTAGAGTCTGTAGTCAGGCCAGGCACATCCCCCTCCTGTGTGTTGCCCTGTTTCCACAATGTAAGTTGTTAGAGGTAAATCGCCAATCCATCTGGGCTGCATTTCACCAAATGACAGTTCTAGTTCCTGCCCACAGTGGATGTAAAGGGCAACACCAAAATGATGTTCCTAGATATTGGAATGTGTTACCATGCAATTAGGTATGGGAATGTTATCACAGCTGTTCCACACGCACTCAGCTAAAGGAGGACTGCAATTGTTGCAGAGGCCATCAACTGATCATGACCGTCACTTACAAAACACAACTGCTGCCTAGCAAAGCAGGTGTACATCCCACATCCACCAGAGAGGGTGTGGGTGGGACAGACAGAGACAAAGAATGTTAGGGAAGGTGTGGGTGAGTAAAATGTAAGCATGTTTGTGTCACACACCTACCAGTATGGGGTTTCAAACACCTGACTTCTATGCATAGCTATCACATGTGTATGCAGTTATTGCATGCGCCAAATAGCTTATATGTTGTCCAGACGTATATGTGCTGGTGAGTGACATCTGCAACACTGTTGTGATACAGTAGGCATAGCACACGAGCCTGTCCACATGAACAGGTGTCAGCATCAACACAGCCACACTCTGTAAGGGACCCATACATATTACCACACTTGGATGGGTAACAAATACACTTCATAACCAGTTACCTTGCCACAATACAGTAATGCATAGGTATGAATTGGCCAACAGGGGTTATCCTGGGGTTCTATGGTCAACGGTTAAGTGACAGTGTCTGACATTAGAGAGCATGCTTCAGTATGCCACTGTGTGTGTTACTGGGTGTGACTGTGGTCAGAAGCATTATACACCACACACACAGACAAAGGGTGCTAGTACCGGCGTGCATGTGTGCATTGCTTCATGGGTATGAAGTGTTTGAGGGTCCCAGATGACTGTACAAGGCTAGGTGAGGGGTATACCTTGGCACCAGGCCACATGAGAATGGTCTGCATTATGGCTAAGGGATGTACTGTCCGAAATGGACCACACAGGTGAGTATAGTTTACATCATCCAGTCTCCTGGGTTACTATCATGCGTGGCCAGTTCTGTAGACTGCTTGGCATGTATGTGTTCTATACACCATGACATGGACAGTGTTTGGGATTTGCACACGTCCCACATTCATTTACAGTGGCATGTGGAAGTGTGCCTGGTTTGTCTGGCCCATGTTGTGTACACAGAATGTAATCATCAGATGTGACAGTCCCACCCTCATGTGGCGGGGCCAGGTAATGGACAGCTGGTTGACCCTGCACCTACACTGGTAGCATGCTACAGGTATTCCCTGGTGCCAGTGGCATCTGTCCATACAGGGTATGTGTATAAGGCATGGTATATCCATTGCAGATCGCATTTGATGGAACCACAGTTGTTGCAGGCATCAGGTGGGAAACATACTGAAGGTGCACTGTCTGAAATTTGGTGCCTATTGTACTGCTGGACAGGGTGCCATCGCCTCTGTAGGCCACTGCATTCATGGCATTGTTACTATCAGTCGCTAATATGCAGTGTACTACACGCATCTTGGCTGTTGCCTTGCCATGTGTGTGTGTATGAGACATGGAATGAGAGTGTGCTCTGGGTAATACTGGGGTTGCTAACTGTGATTGCCTGGACCTGTTGTCACATACATGGGTATGGATATGCACCCCAGCCTATCGGCTACTTCACAGCTGCTTTCCCTGTACAGTGGACATTGTGATATGTACTAGGGCCACCATACAGGAAAATTCCAAAACCCACTACACATTGAGCCCAGGTGTCAGACACACACACACTCCCCTACACACATGCTACAGGGTAGAAACACACACAAACACACACCTGTTATGTTTGGGAGTAGAACCCCTACCTAACTAGTTTATTTCACTACAGCACTATGCAGTTATAGTATGTGCCATGGTGATTACTGCAGTACTCCTTCCCCAAAGGTGTATATCACATTGGCTGACATCAGCAGGATTGTCAAAGTAGGGCATTTGACATGTACTGAGTGTGACTAGCCTAAAATGCATTGCTCCCTACACAGACAGTGGAACACACATAAAACATCCAGAACTGCCATGGGTGGGTATAGAACCCTACCAGAGTTCTGATTCACATTACAGCAGTATGCAGTTATGGCATGTGCTACTGAGATTACTGGGCTGTAACCTTCCCAGAGGTGTATTACTAGGTGGATGACATCAGCTGCCTTGCAAAGGTTGAGTATTTGGATTGTAGGGAGTGTGGCTAGTCTAAAAAGCATTGCTTTTTACACAGACAGGCACACAAACTTACCATGTCTGGGGATAGAACTCCTACCTAACTAGTTTATCATGCTACAGCACTATGCAGTTACAGGGCGCTCTACAGAGATTACTGGGCTACACCTTCCCAGAGGTGTATTACTAGGTGGATGACATCAGCTACCTTGCAAAGATTGAGCATTTGGATTGTGGGGAGCGTGGCTGGCCTAAAAAGCATTGCTCTCTACACAGACTAACAGACACACACACAAACACAATCACACACAGTTGCCATGTCTAGGAATAGAATTCCTACTTAACTAGTTTATCACACTACAGCAGTATACTGCTACAGGATGCACTATGGAGATTACTGGGCTACAGGTTCCCAGAGGTGTATTACTAGGTGGATGACATCAGCTGCCTTGCAAAAGTTGAGCATTTGGATTGTGGGGAGCGTGGCTGGCCTAAAAAGCATTGCTCTCTACACAGGCTGACAAACACACACACAGTTGCCATGTCTGGGAACAGAACTCCTACCTAACTAGTTTATCACACTACAGCAGTATGCAGTTACAGGACGTGCTATGGAGATTACTGGGCTAGATTTTCCAGGAGGTGTATTACTAGGTGGATGACATCAGCTGTCTTGCAAAGGTTGAGCATGTGGATTGTGGGGAGCATGGCTGGCCTAAAAAGCATTGTTCTCTATACAGACTGACACACACACACACACACACACACACACACACACACACACACACACACACACACACACACACACACACTTGCCATGTCTGGGAATAGAACACTTACCTAACTAGTTTATCACACTACAGCAATACACAGTTACAGTACACACTATGGAGATTACTGAGTTAGAGCTTCCGGGAAGTGTATTACTAGGTGGATGGCATTAGCTGCCTTGCAAACGTTGAGCATTTGGATTGTGGGGAGCATGGCTGGCCTAAAAAACGTTGCTCTCTACACAGACTGATAAACACACACACACACAGTTGCCATGTCTGGGAATAAAACGCCTACCTAATTCATTTCTCACACTACAGCAGTACGCAGTTACAAGACGTGCTATGGAGATTACTGGGTTAGAGAATCCGGGAAGTGTATTACTAGGTGGATGACATCAGCTACCTTGTAAAGGTTGAGCATTTGGATTGTGGGGAGTGTGGCTGGCCTAAAAAGCATTGTTCTCTACACAGACTGACAGACACACACACACACTTGCCATGTCTGGGAATAGAACACTTACCTAACTAGTTTATTACACTACAGCAGTACACAGTTACAGTACACACTATGGAGATAATGAGTTTGAGCTTCCGGGAAGTGTATTACTAGGTGGATGACATCAGCTGCCTTGCAAACATTGAGCATTTGGATTGTGGGGAGCATGGCTGGCCTAAAAAACATTGCTCTCTACACAGACCGATAAACACACACACACAGTTGCCATGTCTGGGAATAAAACGCCTACCTAATTAGTTTCTCACACTACAGCAGTACACAGTTACAGGACGTGCTATGGAGATTACTGAGTTAGAGCTTCCGGGAAGTGTATTACTACGTAGATGACATCAGCTGCCTTGTAAAGGTTGAGCATTTGGATTATGGGGAGCATGGCTAGCCTAAAAAGCATTGCTCTCTACACAGACTGACAAACACACACACAATTGCAATGTCTGGGAATAGAACTCCTATCTAACCAGTTTATCACACTACAGCAGTATGCAGTTACAGGATGCACTATGGAGATTACTGGGCTAGAGCTTCCAGGAGGTATATCACTAGGGAGATGACATCAGCTGCCTTGCAAAGGTTGAGCATTTGGATTGTGAGGAGCATGTCTGGCCTAAAAAGAATTGTTTTCTACACAGACTGTTAGACGCACACACAAACACAAACAAACTCACCATGTCTGGAAATAGAACTCCTACCTAACTAGTTTATCACACTACAGTAGTACGCAGTTACAGGACGTGCTATGGAGATTACTGAGCTACAGCTTCCCAGAGGTGTATTACTAGGTGGATGACATCAGTTGCCTTGCAAAGGTTGAGCATTTGGATTGTGGGGAGCATGGCTGGCCTAAAAAGCATTGCTGTCTACACAGACTGACAGACACACACATAAACACAGTTGCCATATCTAGAAATATAACTCCTACCTAACTAGTCTAGCCCACTACAGTGGTACACAGTTACAGTACATGCTACAGAGATTACTGGGCTACAGCTTCCCAGAGGTGTATTACTAGGTTGATGACATCAGCTGCCTTGCAAAGGTTGAGCATTTGGATTTTGAGGAGCGTGGCTGGCCTAAAAAGCATTGTGCTCTACACAGACTGACATACACACACACAGTTGCTATGCCTTGGTATAGAACTCCTACCTACCTAGTTTAGCACACTACAGTGGTACGCAGTTACAGGATGCACTATGGCGATTACTGGGGTATAATCTTCTCAGAGGTGTATTTCTATTTGGATGACATCAGCAGTCTTGCTGAAGTTGTGCATGAAAATTGTTGGGGGGTATGACTACCTTAACATGCATTGCTCTCTACACAGTCAGACATGCACACAAACACACACACACAGTTGGCAAGTCTGGGATTCGGACTCCTACCTAACCAGATCATAACACTACAGCGGTACATAGTTATAGGATGCACCATGGTGATTATTAGGCCACAACTCTCCCAAAGGTGTATTTCACATTGGATGACCTCAGCAGGCTTGTCATAGTAGGGCTATCGGGAGGGCAGTGTGTGTGCATGGGCCATTACCCATTTGTCTAGGGGTTGGTACGCCATATGCGGGCGCACACTGGCCATATTTCACAGGTAAGTGTATGCAGTGGCTAGATTACTACTTCCTTGTACAGTCATGTTGCAAAGCTGGCACGGGCACCACATAGTCTGTACTGCTGACAGATACTGGTGGCTAGTATCTGCAGTGAGTGACATCTGCACCTCATGTGTTTGGGGCCCTTTGACTGTGTGCTGGGTGGGACAGGCCTGGATGGCTCCTTGTCACAGTCACCCTCTTCCACACATCTATGTCCATCTACCTTTGGCTTATTATAGTGAGTTGTCCTTACATATATGTCTGTATTCCTATCCACTGCATGTGCAAGGCATGAGTGGTGCATACTGAGTGTCTGCACTAACAAATGCGACAGCCAGATATGTCTGGTCCACTGGTGTTTGCAAACATGGCCTTCATGTGTTAAGTGTGTGAGCATGCCCAGTGTGACCTTTCAGTATGTTGTTGACTTACATTGCCTTCATTTCTCTATGTGTATGAGCATGCCCAGTATGGGAGTCTGTATTGCATGTGTGGGTCAAGTCCAGGTAGTTTGTACTGCAGTGCTGATGTTTGTGTTGTACATTGACAGGTTGCATGCTGTCTCAGCAGGGAATCCATCGATCAGTTGGCATTGATTGTTACTACATTTCTGCATGGGGGGCACACCTGACTATTTATACATTTCTACACAAGATTGGGGGGCACACCTGACTTTTACTATATGTCTACGTAGGATGGGAGGGGCACACCTGACACTTGAACACATTTGCTAGGACTGTACTTGTATGCTGGGTACTCCATTTCAGTCTGTGGTCTTACCTATCGCACTGGCTAGTGGCATACAAGTGTACTACAGACCTGAGCTTATAATTGCCTATATATTTGTGTCTGACTTTCTAGCCTTCACAACTGACATCCCACTGCCTGACCTGCTGTAGTCAGTCTGTGTAGGCCTGGGGGGTTGCCCATAGGCCTCATTCAGAGGCCATAGCACAGCCTTAGTTTCTGTTTGTCTACACCTGTCCTGCTGGCTGTGACTGTTGTTGGATATGTGACCCCCCTCCTGACTGGCATGTGTGAGTCACTTACCTTGTGGGTGTCCCAGTATTGAGGGTGGTGCTGCAGGGCTGCCTATGTCGGATGCACATAGTACACTCCCTACACATGGTTAGGCAGAGGTAATGTAATGTTTGGTATCCCTTTTACTGTATGTGAGAGTCAGAGACAGATGTTATTCCCTGGGTTCCTCCCGTGTCCATGTATGTGCTATGCGTTGCCTCTTTGCCAAGGCCATGGCATACTGGGCATGCCTTCTTCTGCCTACTGGAGCAGGCTCAGGTTGTTCCTCCTCCGAGTCACTCTGTGCCCATGCAGGCCTTGGCAATGGTGGAGGGCTGTGTGTCCCTGCCCCATGCTGTTCCTGCTGCAGCTGTTTCTGCAAGATCATATTGTGCAGCATGGCACATACTAGGACAATTTGGGTACATGTAGCTGGTGAGTACTGCAAGGCTCCACCGTATGTGTCCAGGCACCAGAACCATGACTTGACCATCCCAAACACATGCTCTATTATGATTCTTGTTTGTGAGTATTCCTCATTATGGAGTTCTTGTTCAGGTGTGTGTGCATTTCTGATGGGTGTCATCAGCCATGGCTCCAGTGCATATCCAGCATCCCCCACTAGGTGACCATGCGGGATGTCCACATTGGCAAATCTGTGGTACAGCTGTGTCAGATGCCACATGTGGGAATCGTGATAGCTTCCAGGGCAGCCAGCACACACATTCATTATTATGCCCTGAGCATCACACACAACTTGGCAGTTGATGGAGGGGAAGCCCTTGCAGTTGATGTAGATCCTACCCCGCTCACCAGGTGGTGCTTTGATGCATATGTGTATGCAGTCTGTAGCACCCACTATATCAGGGTATTCTGCTATTTGGTGGAACAGTTGCATATTGCTGGCCAATGCCTCACAGATGTTGGGGAAGTAAATGAGCTCACCGATATATGCTGACATAGCATACAGGAACTGGTGGAGTACCCTGGATGCTGATGCCTGTGAGATCCCCATCATATCCCCAGTTGGTCTTTGGAAGGTACATGTAGCTAGTATTCTTAGGCCTCCACTTACCTTTGTATCCACTTGGATCAGTTCCCCTCTGTTAGTTCTGTGTGTGAGGCGTGGTCGGCACAGCTCAACAATTTGCTGTAGGAGGTCCCTGTCCAACCTATAGCGCTGCACTATCTCCAACTCATGTAGCTCTTGGTAGGTTACCCTGGGTCTGTACACTCTTCTCCATCCCTCACTGTGGGTTGCTCGGCAGCATTCACATCCTCACCACCCTCAGCCTCTTCCACAAGTAGTTGTATTATAGCTATTGCAGCCCCTTAAAATTTTGCAGTTGTGAGTGTTAAAAGTTCTCTGCTTGTTTACAATGGTGGTGTAGAGTGTGGGAAAAACTGGAGGGGTAAGTGTTTGCATAGTTTATTGTAGTGTTCTGGGCTGGGCTGGTCTGCTGCCTGTGTAATTGGCTGGTTCTGATACATTTCAGCTACCAGCTAAGCTAGTTCTCCTTGATTACCTTCCTACTGCTGTTTTCCCTTTCCATTGCCTTCCTGTTTGAGCCCATGTGCACACCGTGCAGAGTACTCAAATGTGCACACTGCTGCTATTTCCTGGTTTAACTTCTTTTTTTCCTGTAAAATCATGTGCACGGCGTGCACACCCACTTAGGCTTTGTAAGTGCTAGGCAGGTTTAGGCACACCCCCTAGCTTAGCTGTGGTAAGCTAGGAGAAAATCCGAGCCACAGGGCTCCAGTCCACTTACAGTATGCCTGGCACACACCCCCATGATGCCACCTACCTCCTAGGCTTGCACCAAGCTATTCCTACTCTTTCACTGTTAGGACCTGACTCACATGCTGAGGAAAACTGGGATTCACTATCCTTCCACTCATTTGCATAGGATTGCTTGCTAATGCATGGTTACATGTCTCACACTGAGCCTCCCCCTAAGCAGCCACTACTCACTGGCCAGGTTGTCTTCTTCTTGCCATTGACTTGCATGACAGAATACTGATTTTAGTTAGAATGCTTATTTTAGGTTTATTTTATTATTTTCTCCCAATCCCATTTGTGCGCCGCTGCCCTATGCTTAAACAGCCGAGATCGGCTAAAAAAAATACAAGTTGTTTATTTTATTTTTTTGTTTGTTTGCAATGCCAATGGCCTTATACATGGCCATTGACATGCTTACTACTTGATATGCAGACTTTATTTGGAGCTGTCATAGCTCAGTTTTGGATTTTGCAGAAACGTACTTGGTTACTAACCGAGTACATTTCTGCAGATAGAACTAGTCTTGTACGGACTGTTGCAAGCTTTCTGGATTGCAAAATCACCTCATTTTCATGGATTTCACCTGCAAATGGGGTGATATGCATACCAGGGCTTAGTCCGTGCAAGATTAGTGCAGAAGCGCTGGTGCATGCCCATGCAGGCTGTTCCTGGATCGCAAGGCAGACATATTGCCTACTTGAGCTCCTGCACCAATCTTGCACTTCATGCAAGCTTTTGAGAATCCGGGCATGAGAGTAACAGTTGTGTGCATGGTCACATGCATGACCTTAACATTCCTGGGGTACTGGTGAGCCACAACAGGAAAATCCCATACTCACTGGCTTCAGTTTTCTGTCCCACATGTAGACCAGAGGTACCTTGTAGTTGTGGAGGAGAGGTATTGTCAACAGACTCACATTTGTCATTGATACAAGATGAATTCTACATGTCTGTACAGGTACAGTACAAGCTATGATAGTACACAATTTGCTGTCCCTCGCCATAGATGTGCACTTGTGTGCATTACTAAACCTCATTCACAAATGCACTTTAAACTGACATACGCACCTAGATACTCTATTGAAGACAGTATGACTGCTACATGCTTAAACTGATGTGCACTGTGGCCTTACCTGGATGCTCCTCACCTGTTTACTGGGTGCCACTCACCTCCACAACTGGTGTTTCATGTGTTGGCTGTTGTGTGGGGGCTGCCACAAGGTTGGCAAGGAGCTTCTCCATTGGTGTAAGTGGGGCCTGTGTAGCAGGATCCCCACCTGTGGCAGAACGGTCCCTGGCCACAGCAGCAGCCCTTTGCTGGGCACGACTTATCAGGTCAGTTCCCCAATGCCTGACCTGATCGTATGTGCATTCATGGTAGGCTAAAGGTGTTCACTCTGTGGAGAAGATTGTCCCACAGGGCAGTCCACTCCTGCAGATTTTGTTGGCTCCGGTCAAACAGCACCGCCTGGTGCTGTAGTATTGCTTCTGTAATGGCTGCACTTTTCTCAGCAATGTACACCGGCTGATGCTGCATGGCACCTGGAAGACATAAACAGGGAAACACATCACAGGACCTCAGACATTGAGCAGAGTTATTTACAGAGCCAGCACATCAATATTGCCTATCATTTGCCACCACTTAAAATCACATCATACTCCTGTCATCTATCAGCACAGTATGAACCTGTGTTGCACTCCTGGTCCTGATGTGTCCTGTTCCCCTCAATGAGGGCCAGTACATTGCATAAACCACCATTCATCATTCATGTTTGTGAAGAGGTATGACAGTGGCTGTCTACCTTATAGATGTGATATCAATGGTGCTCAGGCTTTGCTTACATACAAAATGTAATGGAGCTGGAAGCATATGCCTGAGTTCATGTAGGATGTAGACAGGAATGTTCTCAGGTCCCATGGAGACTTGCTTTTGTTGACTTTGATTAGGCAGTATGCACCTGCTCCCTGATGATGAGGGGAGGGGTGCAGGTGCTGTGCATATCCACCTACACTGATGGTGAGCCTGGAGGGTGACGTTTGCCCTAAACATGCCTGCAGCAGTTTGCCTATAGCTATGGTATATGTGCATGTGGTGTGATTGACCAATATTACAGGGTGGGTTGTGATGTCACTTCTGAGATTGCCGACATATATGAAGAAGGCCTTGTGATTGCCCTTGGTGGATGTGCCCAATTTGTACTCATAGTTAGTCTTACATTAATCCACCTGGGACCTTATATGCTCATTCAGACAAAGGTTGACTCACTGCTAAGTTGGCACCTGCTCCTACTCTGACCTGAAGAGCTGACATAGTGACCAATTATGTGGTTTGTATATTGCTGCTGTCCAGCAAAGGGGATTACTTTACTTTGGTGGAGGCAGGTTTTACAGGTAAGGTATTGCTGAGTCCATACAGCTATGTTGGTAGTCATATGGCTGTTTGTAGTAGGCATGGACACAAGGTCATAACACAGTTGGACACATTTGAAATCTCAACCTGATAATCATGCCTATTCTAGTAACCATGTCTGTGTCAGGGCAATGCAACTAGCTGTAGAAATCTAACTCTGTTGGATGTACATAAACTGAGATTACACAAGTGTACAACATGTACAGCTTATTTACCTGACAGTTTGCTTCCCATGTCTGTTGTTATGAGGCAGCCAGGTACACCTACTCATGCATAGATGTGCACAAGTAATACCTGATATACATTTCTGTTCTATGTCAGTATGGCATGCTGTATTTACACTCTTGATGCTCAGTCATTCCTGTCAACCTGTTATAGCAGGACATCTGGAGTATGCCACACATACATGGGGGGGGGGGTGATGGGCCAAAATTAGTGACACTTTCTTAATATTGCTGTAGCACACTTGTCATTTGATAGCACAGTAGTCTTTGCATTCACAGACATATCCTGGAGCATGACTGATGCTCATATGGCAGGAAGAGAGGAGAAAGGCTAGGAGTGTATTAGTGAGGGTGGGGACTTTTAATGTTGGCAGTATTACTGGTATGGGAACAGAGCTAGCTGATATGATGGACAGAAGGAAGGTTGATATATTGTGTGTGTGTAAGAGACCAGATGGAAGGGGCGTGAGGCTAGGTTTATTGGAGTCGGGTCCAAACAGTTCTATCATGATGTGGATGGGAGGAGAAATGGTGTAGGGGTTATCCTTAAGGAACAGTATGGTAAGGGTGATTTTGGAGGTGAAAAGAGTATCAGATAGAGTGATGTTAATGAAGCTGGACATTGATGGTATAATGATGACTGTTGTTAGTGCATATGCTCCGTTAGTTGCTTGTGCGATGGATGAGACAAAAAATATTGGATTGAGTTGGATGATGTGGTGATGACTGTACCCAAGGATGCGAGAGTGGTGATTGAAGCAGTTTTCAATGGACATGTTGGTGAAGGGAACAGAGGGGATGCAGAAGTGATTGGTAGGTATGTTGTTAAGCAAAGGAATGCAGAAGGTGAAGTGGTGGTGGAGTTTGCAAAATGGATGGAGATGGCTGTGGTGAATTCATGTTTAACAAGACAGAGGAGCATAGGGTGACATACAAGAGTGGAGGAAGATGCACACAGGTGGATTATCTCCTATGCAGGAGTGCCTGTTTGAAGGAGATTGGAGACTGTAAATTGGTGACAGGGGAAAGTATAGTTAGGCAGCATGGAATGTTGGTCTGTGGGATGACATTGTTGATCAATAAGAGGAGGAGGAGTGTGAAGCCAGCACCCAGGATGAAATGGTGGAAACTGAAAAAGGATGCTTGTGTGGTTGAGTTCAGGGAAGAGTTAAGACTGAATATCTGGGTAACTACAGCACAGCTAGTAAGGGAGAGAACTGGAAATGTGCTTGATGTGACATCTGGACAGAGGAAGGTGGACAAGGAGACCTGGTGGTGGAATGAGGAAGTAGAGGGGAGTTTACAGAGAAAGAGGTTGGTGAAAAAGAAGTGGGATTGTCAGAGAGATGAAGAAAGTAAACAGGAGAATAAGGAGATGAGCTGCATGGCAAAGAGAGAGGTGGCAAAGACTAAGGATGAGGCATATGAAGGGTTGTATGAAAGGTTGGACTAAGGATGGAGCTACACAAAGGGACCGAACTAGGAAGGATGTGCAGCAGAAAAGGGTGATAAAGGATAATGAGGAAAACATACTCAGAAGTGAGGAGAGTGTTTTGAGCAGATGGAAAAAGTACTTTGAGGTGCTGTTAAATGAAGAGAATGGGAGAGAGGGTAGGTTGGATGATGTGGGTATGGCGACTTAGGAAGTGCAACAGATTAGCAAGGAGGAAGTGAGGATAGCTATGAAGAGGATTAAAGATGGAAAGGATGTTGGTCCAGTTGACATACCTGTGGAAGCATGGAGTTGTTTAGGAGAATTGGCAGTGATTCTTTTAACCAGATTGTTTAATGTAATCTTGGAAAGTGAGAGGATGTGTAAGAGGTGGAGAAAAAGTGTTTATTACCGATTATAAGAATAAAGATGATGTGTGGAGCTGTAGTAACTACAGAGGGATAACACTGATCAGTCACAGCATGAGGTTATGGGAAAGAGTAGTGGAAGCTAGGTTAAGACAGGAGGTGAGGATTAGTGGTCAACAGTATGGTTTCATGCCAGGAAAGAGCAGTACCGATGCAATGTTTGTTCTGAGCGTGTTGATGGAGAGGTACAGAGAAGGTCAGAAGGAGTTGCATTTTGTCTTTGTGGACTTGGAGAAAGCATATGACAGGGTGCCTAGAGAGGAGTTGTGGCATTGTATGAGGAAGTCAGGAATGGTGGAGGAATCTGTAAGAGTGCTACAGGATATGTACAAGGGTAGTGTGACAGCGGTGAGTTGTGCAGTGGAAGTGACAGGTGCATTTATGGTGGAGGTGGGATTGCATCAGGGTTCAGCTCTGAGCCCTTTCTTATTTGCAGTGGTGATGGACAGGTTGACTGACAAGATCAGACAGGAATCCCCGTTGACTGTGATGTTTGCAGATGACATTGTGATCTATAGTGAGAGTAGGGAAAAGGTTGAGGAGACCCTGGAGAAGTGGAGATATGCTCTAGGGAGGGGAGAAATGATGGTCAGCAGGACTAAGACAGAATATATGTGTGTGAATGGGAGGGAGGATAGAGGAATGGTGAGGGTGTAGGGAGTAGAGTTTGCAAAGGTGGATGAGTTTAAATACTTGGGATCAACAGTTCAGAGTAATGACGCATGTGGGAAAGAGGTGAAGAAGAGAGTACAGGCAGGATGGGGAGGGTGGAGAAAAGTGCCGGAGTGATTTTTGACAGACGGATACCATTAAGAGTGAGAGGGAAGGTCTACAAGATGGTAGTGAGACCAGCTATGTTATATGGGTTGGAGACAGTGACACTGACAAAAAGGCAGGAGTCAGAGCTGGATGTGACAGAGTTAAAAATGTTAACATTTGCAGTGGGTGTGACAAGGGTGGACAGGATTAGGGATATGTATGTTAGAGGGTCTGCCCAGGTTGGACGGTTTTAGAGACCAAGCCAGAAAGTATCGGGATTATGTTGGTTTGGACATGTGCTGAGGAGGGATGCTGAGCATATTGGGAAAAGGATGGTAAGGATGAAGCTGCCAGGTAAGAGGAAAAGAGGAAGGCCTAAGATAAGGTGTATGGATGTGGTGACAGAGGACATGCAGGTTGTTGGTGTGACAGAGCAAGATGCAGAGGACAGAAGGAAATGGAGACAGATGATCTGCTGTGGCAACCCCTAACGGAAACAGCCAAAAGAAAGGGAAGGAGATGTTGTAATGTCAGTCTTCACAGGTTGCCAATGATTTGCCAGACATAACACAACTCTATGAGTACATGACTACAAATATGAGGCACACATATGGTCAGTGTACATAACAGTGGACAGTTGAATGGTATGAGCTCAGTATATCACATGCAGTTCAACACACCATCTGCAACAGTATTTCACTATGCAAATAGCCTATATAGATCTCTCACATTTCTGTGACAGACATGTATATCATAGTTGTGTTCATAATTAACATATGGATATCTACGACATCCCAGTAGCTGGCCTAGCAGTGTCACAGTCAGTATTGTTCAACACACACTCCAGTAGTAGTCATATGTGAGCCATCCTTTCCTAGGGTGACTCAGGGGCCTGAGCTGTGATCTATGTCACTGCAGACAGACCCAGTTGCTGGGGCCATAGGTTTTCATCAGCAATATATCAGTACAGCAAGTTTTGTTGAGACATATTTGCTGAACCTCATATTTCCCATTATTACATACCCCTACTGCAATCTATTGCATGCTTACCTGTTTGACATACCTTTTTTTTGCCAAGTATGGTTGTTTTTATTCCACTATGTTTAGCATGGTTTCTTGGTCGGTGTGTGTCTCTCTCTGTCTCTCACTCTCTGCCCCCACAGATGTAGGGTATACATCTGTTTTGCATAGGCAGCATCTTGCCTTTTGTAGGTAATGCTCATGAGCAGCTGATGGCTTGTGCACCAGTTGGTGTCCCCCACTTGCTAATTGCATGCAGAGCAGCTGTGGTGTTATTCCTATAGCCAATGGCATGGCAACACACTCCTATAATTGAGTATTTCATGTGGACTTTGGCCCTTTTCCTTGCCTGTGAGGAGAACTTCATGGAGGTGTGTGAACAACAGCATCACAGAGGGTAGTTGGAAATACGTCTTACAACGAAACTGTGGAGACAGCCCAACATACTGGGGGAGAATGTTTCAGACATAAGGACAGAATGTAAGTATTGCTGTTATACAGTTGAATGAATACTAGTTTAACAGGGTTTGTGTGGGCATGGCTTTTCTGTGTGATGTTAAGTCTGACATTATGTGGTTGACATAAATCTCAACTGTAGGGCTAACACAGAATGGTCAGATTTTGGACTCTCAGGTTTGGTGTGTTCCTGAGACATATTTTTTCTTTGGAAAATCAGTAGCATACTATGTGGATTTCAGTCAGTAAATGGCATCATCCATTTGTGTTTATGAATTCATAGCCCTCAGAAAAGATATGCTACAACAAACCCTGTTACACCAGCAATTGTCTCAGTTTATAAAAGCAATATTTCACATATGCCCCTATTTTGGGGCCTCTATCCCCCAAGTATGTCAGGCTTTGTCCAGACATCATGCAGTAAGAGGGTGATAGGTAGGGTATATCATTATTTAGTGCCTTCATTCCTGATAACATCCCAGTGGTGTATCAGACTGCTAGACATGTTATGTGTAAGAGGCCTTATATATGAGGACAAAGCCTGGACATTCTGTGGGACTCTGAACAGTTGAGAGGTCTGTGTATTTCTAGTGATTGTTGACATACTGTCAGGATTGTGTAGCAGTGTAGTGTGTCAATGTTATTTGGCCCATGTAGGGAGGGGGGTAGATGTATGTGTTATGGCTCCTTTTCTATCTGCCTGTGCATGCTGCTCCAGTTTCTGCTGGTCTATCAGCTGTATATGTTTGTAGGGGCAGACTGAGACATGTCTCATACCATGGTCAGGCATCATACTACACTGTGAATTTGGACAGTATATGTAGGGGTAGTGTGTGAGTGGCAAACATATTGAGATGTTTTGTTCACACAGTCCTTATACTGTACTGTTCCTTTGGCTTACCAGTATGTCACTGTGTCTGTGGTGGAATTGGTTATGGGTATGCACTTTCACAATGGTGTCTGTTTTTCAGTGCTGTTATATCCCTGTAGTGCCTGATATATTTGCCAGTACATGTGTAATTCCCCATAGCAGATTTGGGTTAGTTGTGTCAGTCTGACTGTGGTTTGAACTGTGCTTGGTGACATGCTTAGCAGCTTAGTGTAGTTTCCTTAATGTGATGTTACGTCCAGATATTTGTAGGATGTACTGCTGCCTGGCCCCCATAAGTGTTGTATATTTCTGACACATCAGGGGGATGATGTGAGGATTTCAGTCACTAACTAGTGAGAAGTAAGTGAGTGTTGAACTTGTGCTATTTCAGTCAATAGATGTTAGGACAGACATGAGGGTGTTACTGCAGCAACTGTGTCAGCTTATCTACTACAGTATTTCAGATATAGCCCTATTTTCATGGCTTTCTCCCTCCACTTTGTCAGGTTTCATCCAGATTTGTTGAACTAAGGGGTTCAGAGCCTACCTCTCAGCTTGCCAGATTGTTGCAGAATGTCCAAGTTTATTGCTCATAGATCTGGTCTGTTCCACAGATTCATTATTTTTATATCCCTGGTAAATCATTGTGATGATCTGAGGATGTCTGACAGTAGATGATGACATACATTTCAGTTTCAAAACTCACATCCTTCAGAAAATATATGCTGAAACAAGCCATGTCACTCTGGCAATATTCTACATTTATAAGAGCAACAGTTAAAATATATATCCCTAGTTTTGGCCCATTGTCCCCCATTTGGACAGCCTCTGGCCAGATTTCTTGCTCTAAGAGTTTGAGAGGTATGGTTCTGAGGTATGACTCCACTACATGCTATGAGTATATATATATATATATATATATATATATATATATATATATATATATATATATATATATATATATATATATATATATATATATATTTTTTTTATGTGTATATCTCTATTTATATTATGCATATATTTTCCACATATATGCATCTCCATATAGATATACACATGTATCTGTATAGATACAAAACCTGACTTATTCTATGGAATCTTTTCCCTACTGTTGAATGACTCTACTACATGATATGTTTGAAAAAGCATCAGCAATCCTTGCAACTTAAATGGTGTAGTGTGACATTGTTTTGATTATGGTGTACAAGGCCCTGGGTTTGAAACTTGATGGGGCTGCTAATTGTGTTGCTAGCAGAATAGTGGCTGATGGAAACAAAGTGATTAAAGCAGTTGTAAGCAGGTTTGCATGATGCTAAGCGATGCCAACACAAATGGTTAATCTGTGTTGGCTTCACCTAGCACCACCCAAACTCACTCAACCTTACACCAGCGCTAATTTCTTTAAAAGAAAAGAAAAGAGTTGATAGGAAAGTGTTGAAAAAAGGGGCACATAGTGGGAAAAAACAATATGAAAGACAGCTAGGGATGTGTAGGATGGGTGTAGGGAAGGTCCATAGCTGTCCATTTCTTATACAGCAACAGCTGTGCATTTGTACAAAATTTGGAGGTGAATTTGGACACTCAAACCTCAGAGAGAGGGGTGAAGACAACAGAAATGTGTTGTCAAGCCAATTGGACCAGATTACATGTGTCCAGTGGACACGTGTATGGCATTGACAGTTATGTATGGGGCGTCATTTTTTTTTGGGACAGATGCCCTTTTTTTTTAGGTGAGAGTAGGTTGTTGGGGAAGGATTGTAGGTATGTCTGGGGGAGGTAGTCTGGGTAGGGAGACAGACAAGACAGACAAGACAGCACACAGGGGCAGTATATGACACATGAGGGGGGAAACACATTTGACAGGGAAGGTGGTTGGGAATCTGAAGCCCATAGGCCCCCATATGGTCACAGTGGGACTGAGATCCCACCCATGGGCAGTTACCACTGCAACTTTATGGCCCCAAAGGTGGCTGTCCTGAAGGCCAGACAGGAGGAGCAGTCTGCCCCTGAGGTGCACCAGCCATCCCTCAATCTGGCGCAACTGATCTTCAAACTCAGATCTAAGGTTGCTGCACACCAAGCCCCAGACCTGATGGTGGGTGACAGCCTCCTGTCTGTGCCCACTCCCGGGGGAGCCCCATCCCCTGAGGTGGTTCCACCCAAAGATGGTGCAGGACCAGCAGAGGCTGCAGATCTGGGTTGGGTTCCAGACATCCTGGGGCCAAGTGCCATGGCCAGATGAGGTGGGACAGGTGGATCCACTAGGATCTGCCTTTCCAGACATGCTATGGTGTTGAGGTTTTACAAATTATGTTGGTTAGTCATGGACAATACATTTCAAGATTAGTTATAACAGCATGCATGGTTTTTCCAGTTAATCCAATAAAACAGATTTGGAACAGTTGCATAGCAAACAGAACACATGCAGGAATGGAACAACAGTATGCATCATAACAGCTTGCCAGTAATATTGATGGCAACAGGCCACCAACAATGGTATTTGAACAAGGTATGTTAACATCCAAGCAATCAAATATATATAACACAAGTCCCAAAATTAGGTTTGGAGTAAAACATACCCATAGTATATGAATTATTTTATTGATCTGGATGAGGGGTGGGGGGAGAGACAAAAAGTCCATTAACATCTGTTTATGCTTCTGTTTTCCCCAACAGTACTGCTCAATACTCCATGGGTCTTCCCTCACTTTACATCTACCTATGGCCCATAGCTTCTGTAGCACAAACATACCGATTAAGCTGTCAGCCTGGAATGGTATGTGGCAAACTGTGACAACTCTGGGTACATGACTAGAGGGGGCTTGTACATGTCAGGGGTACATATCTGGCACAGGAGGGGTAACCTGACCTGCTGTTATGTGAGTGTGCTACTAACATACATCAACTGGTTTCCTATCTGTGTCCAGGATTATTTGCAGCAATGACCACTAGCCATGACAGTGTGACACTTAGGAGACATGTATCGGGAACATACTTCTCAACCTCTTATAGCATGACATCTGGACAAAGCCATACATGAGAGTGGGACAAAGAGACATAACTATGGACAATTTTTAGATATTGCCCTTACAAACTTAGAAGGTTGGTAGCATAACAGGTTTTGCGTTTGCATGGCTTTTCTGAAGGATATGACATTTGACACTTATATGTTTATCATTATTTTCTAACTTCAGTCTATAATGATTTGCTTCTGATTTGCCATGACACCACTACTTTATGTAAAACAGACCAAAACTCTGAGACAATTATCTGAACATTCAGTGAATATCTGTACAGTTGAGAGGTATGATTCAGGAAGAGTGCATATTGTATGTACCTATCCTGCTGTCATTTGCAGGCATGTGGTGTGACAATTGAACAGTTGTACACAGTTTATTAGTATAAGAAAAAAAAAAAAAAAAGTTACAAGAGTCACCAGTCACAGGCAGCAATAATACGTCCTTCCTTGTTCAAATTATGCTGTAGCAATCAGCACCGCACGACAGGCAACTTCCAAAAGATTTCTTTAATAAAAACTTATAACATACAAAAACGGATCAAGCGCTTTCATCCACATAACGTGGACTTCATCAGAATCAATTAACTAGTATATTACACAGTATTTAAACATAATTTGGCGCCATTTCGTGCTAGATTCTTAAAGGCATCAACGTAACTTTAATTCATAGCATAGAATTAATAAAAGATTAAAATGAATTGTTTTCACAATAAAATATTATATTATAGGGAATATATAGGAAAACAAACATTAATGAAAATGAGTTAAATTTACTCAATGATATTACAGAGGACAGGTCAATTAGAATAATGAAGCCAGATAAGGGGGGTGGGGTAGTTATCTATTATCAAGATGCCTATACTAACAAAATATTTAATATTTTAGTAACCTCTGGAAACTATACATCCATTTCATTAAATTAAATTAATATTGGATACAGGCGAATAGACCTATTTCTGGAGGACATGTTATTAGATGGTAGAATTACTATGGATGTATATAAGTATATGAAAGTTGAGCATCCATATATGGCAACTATTGTAGGAGTGCCAAAAATTCACAAGGATTACCACGACCCTCCCTTCAGACCTATCATATCAGGAAGTTATTCTAAGACATTCCCTATGGGAGTAGTGATTAATGTTTGGCTAAAACATGTTTATGAAAAAATTCCACACATGATCAAAGATTCATGGGTCTTCTTAGGGAATCTTACTCCTGACTTATGGAAAGAGGGACTATTATTTATCACTATTGACGTCGTAGACCTATATTCATGTATACCAAAGGAACAAGGATTGGAATATTTTTATAACAGCATACACAATTACTCACAGCTTGACTGGGAAAGAACATTGGTAGTTATGGAACTTATGAGTATCATCTTAGATTACAACTACATATACTTTGAAGGGGAAGATTATAGGCAGACAAGAGGAGTAGCCATGGGCACTGCATGTGCACCTATATATGCGAATTTAGTTATGTTAGATTGTGAGAGACAGTATATATTCAGGAGTCAGTACTCGCAATATATTAGTATTATACTAGATTTCTGGACGACATATTTATATTATGGGATGGACATGAAGTGATTATAGAAGAATTTATCAACTACCTTAATAACACTAGTCAGTTTTGGAAATTTACACACAGTGTTAGTAAAGAAGGGTTGGCATATTTAGACACATTTATATCCAATAATAATGATGGTTTTGAATCAAGGATATATAGGAAGAATAATTTTTCTAATAATTACTTGGAATACACCAGTAACCATCCGTATAAGACGAAAAAAAGCATATTCAAAGGCCAGTGTATACGAGCTGCTCGTATGAGCTCTAAACATGACACAATGTTGGATGAAATAGAATTTATAAGTAGCCTATTTATTAATAGAGGGTATCCTATCCACCTAATTAATGAAGTAAAGGCACTTGTTATTAACGAACGGGGGAAGAAGTATTTTCCAGTTTTAGGTAAACCCCTTAGCCAGGTCTTAGTTAAGGATGATAAATGTGATTATAGAAAAGCATGTATATTAGAGTACACATCTCAAACAACTAGCATAAAGAACATTATGAAAAAATATTGGAATATCCTTTCACTGGATTCAGAAGTTAGGAAAATAGTGGGCGAAGCACCTATTTTTGTGTTAAAAATGGGAATGAACCTTAAAGCTATTCTAGAAAGGTCAGAACAGATACACAACCCCCCTTCGAAGTATAGTGGGACACACAGGTGTGGTAATTGTAAATACTGCCACTGTATAATGGAAGTGGACCACATAAAATTAGCAAATATCAATAAAACAAGAGTAAAATTTGCGAGAGGTAATTGCTACACACAGAATGTAGTATATTTAGCCAAGTGTGTATTATGTTTAGGGTATTACATAGGAAAAACTGAACGCAAGTTCAAGAAGAGAATTTATGAACATTTATATGATATTAGGAAGAAAGATAAAACAAATGCACTATATAGGCACATTTCATCCCTTGACAATAGACATCAATTTAGATTTGCCATTATTGAGATAGTTAGTAATAATATGAGGGGAGGTAATTCAGGGATGCAGTTAGCAGCAAAGGAAGCTAAATGGCAGATCTTGACAGACGCCACAACTCCCCCAGGACTAAATGATGGCATCTCGGTAAAACCATTTTTATTAATGAATTATTAAAGTATATATTCATTATTATTAGTATACACACACACATTCTTTTAATATTACATATGTATGAATATTTTAATATGTAGTTTTTAAATATATCATTTATTTATTACTAGTATTTTTAAACAGTACAAAATTAATTATTTATTTTTATAACTTCAATCAGATTCAAAAAATATATATGTTTAAGTATGAAGTTTTTCTTGAGAAGTGATTCATCCCTGTCCCTAGGCACATTGTAAGTGTGAATTACAAATTATGAAATAGAAGAGTATTATAAAAAATTATGTGATCTATGAAGTGTTAAATATTAACATTATCACTGTTATTGAAATGACTATAGGAAGTATTAGTAGAAAATGACAATGTATACAAATATACAATTTACCATATACATTTTGAAATACACTTGTAATATTTAGTTATACTGCAAGGTGATTTTCAATGTATATTGTGTTATTGTATTAGAAGTAATATATATTATTTTATTGTGAAAACAATTCATTTTAATCATTTATTAATTCTATGCTATGAATTAAAGCTACGTTGATGCCTTTAAGAATCTAGCATGGAATGGCGCCAAATTATGTTTAAATACTGTGTAATGTACTAGTTAATTGATTCTGATGAAGTCCACGTTATGTGGATGAAAGCGCTTGATCCGTTTTTGTATGTTATAAGTTTTTATTAAAGAAATCTTTTGGAAGTTGCCTGTCGTGCGGTGCTGATTGCTACAGCATAATTTGAACAAGGAAGGATGTATTATTGCTGCCTGTGACTGGTGACTCTTGTAACTTTTTCTTTAGTTATTGAGTTACACTTTTGATTATTTCAGTTTATTAGTATACCCTTCATACAGCTAGTAGCAACATTACATTACCTGTAAAACCTGTGGAGAAAATTTAGGTTAAGACTACCTGACTGTTTTTACATTTATTCCTGATTTCTTGTATGTAGATTTGCACACATCTTAGTACTACTCCCTGGATTCGAACTATGTCTGGGTGTGCAAAATTAACAACTAAGCTATTTCTCACCACAATGAACTACTTGGGAATGGCTGTTTCTTGTTTCCCTGGTTTCTGCCTAATAGTCTGTTGGTTAAACAGTCTGAACTTGCAATCCTGTGATTCATGTATGACAGGTCATTATTGTACTGTGCATTAATCCTTTGGATTACTACAATCTGGAAAGCAAAGGTTAACACAAAGCAATACTGCATGAAACACAGTTTTGTACTTTACACATTGCTATTCAGGGTTCAGAGATTAGTGCAGTATATATGTCTACAACAACTTACCAGAATAAACACAACAGTTTTTTGTAAAGGGTCTTTTTTTCACATCAATATTAGTCAGTCAAACTTTTATATTTATTCAGTTCACACAGTAAGAGTATACCTAATAGCAGTATGCAATGTACTCCTTCTTAGCTATTTGGACTATATACTGCAAAATAGATTTGTATTTACCAGCCTGTTGGTGCAGCCTCAACATTCTGTCACCGTGGGCTTCAATGTTCACAGCCCTCTCTGCTGCAGCTGTAGAGGAGAAAGACACACATTATGCATATCAGTCTATCACATTTTCAGGCTAGTATTTTCTACAAACTACTTACTAGTGATACTTACATACTACCGGAGCATTCTGGGCCCATCCATCTTAGATCCACTGGTCCACGAAATCCCTCTTCTTCCGCTTTAGGTTGGCATAGTGGTGCCATCCCTGCTCACCAGTCCGGGGTATGCCAGTAGCACTGGTGAGGTCACATGTGATACAGTCCCAGGACTCTGCTTCGTATTGGGAGCCCTGGTACTGGCCCTGCAGCAGTCTCTCTTCGTGTTTTTTTACTAGGAGTCCAGTCATGACCCTGGACTCCTGAATGCTCCAGCAGTGCACCCAAAAGTGCACTCCCTCTCCAACGCCAGCCATTGTATCTGCACAGATGGACTATAACAGATTATGGCTGTATTCCCAACTGCTCCATTTCAATAGTGCTATATTTCCACCCTTTGCTGTAATTGGACCATTTTGAAAAGGTAAGCTCTGCTAAGCAGTGCACAAATCCACTAAGCCGGTTTTAACACTGCTTAAAGGAAAAGTTGTTGAGCACTGTTTAACTGTGTGCAAATTAACTTATCTGAGCTACCTGCTGCTTAGAAATCACGTCTTAGCAATGGTTACATTTGCATAGCTGAGCATTGCTAACCATTGCTCACTTTTAATTTTTTTAATATAGTAGAGGAGTGCTTTCATTTATTAAGTGTATATCATATACTTTACATGACATCCCTCTATGTGCTTTCATTACATTGACAAAGGGTGTGACTATACTCTATGGGGCACTTGTGTGTACATGGGTAGTTTCACATGTTATATACACTTACACTTATATTGTACACCAGCTACACTACCCTGGTTGTCAAAAAACAGTTGCTACATAATTTAAGTTTACAAAAATAATGTTAATACTACTTTCCCATAGAAAAACAAGTTGCCTGTCTTGGCACTCAAACCATGAATGCCTGCATCTAAAGCTGGGACTCTAACCATTACACTACACTACACTATCACAGCTTGGAAGCTTTATATGTATATTTGCATTTATCTCCTATGGGATGTTTAAGCTACGGTAAGCGGAGGGCCATAACGCACACACCTGCTTAGCTACGCTTAAACATTCCTTAACCTAGAAAAAAAAAAGTATATGTTATTATTATATTATCATGTTATATAAGTGAGTCTTGCGGTGTTCTGACAAGTCATTGAGGACTGCAACTGGGAAATAATGGCATTTGTTTGGTTTTCAGACTTGTATCCTTCGGGAACTCCTGCTAATACATATCCTGTTTTCTATCAACTTTCTAAGTGTGTGAGGGCAAGGTTTCAGACATGTCCCTATTTTATTGTCTCCCCCCCCCCCATTATTTGTGCCTTTGTCCACATGCACTGCTGTCAGGGAATATTGGCATACATTTGCTCTCAGACTTCTACCCTTCGGTAATTCATGCTAATGCATGACCTGTTTTCTATCAACTTTCTTAGTTTAGTGGGCAATATGTATGTTGTGTCCCTTTTCAGGGATTTATCCCCCATTATTTGTGCATTTCCACACATTTCCTGCTTTAGCAGATTGCAGAGGTGTTGTACAGTGCTTTGGCAATGCAGGGGATGTGTCACAGAACCTGTCACACACCTCCTGCATTGCTTTCTTGATGCTGTGTTTATTTCAGTCTCTGCAGCACTGAAATGATCATTTATTTTATTTCAGTGTCCATGGACACTGAAATACTGGCATAATATTAGAGTAATTCTGTAATATTATGCCAGATTCTTTTAGAAAGTGCTGTAAGGCACTTTCTGAGAGCAGGGGCCGTGTTCAATGTCTGTCCACTACTTGAATACACCCCGTGTTCTCGTTCACAGTTCGTGGTCATATAAGTTGAACAGCAATGTGCCTTCATGAATATGCAAGGGAAGCTGCTGTGCTATACGAATACGAACCTCTCCTAGTGTTATTCTTGCACAGAGTTTATTGAATCCCAGGGATGGTGTCCCCCTCACTCACATACATTTTTAATGACACCAACATCTTTACCATCCAATCAGGATAGAAGGCCTGAAAACTCATGATTTTTCAAACTTCTGAAAAAGTAGCCTCCCATAATACTCATGGGTTGCACCAAAAAGTATCATAGCTGAGCTGTCACCAAGTTCATTAATTTGCTTACTTCCACAGCCATGGAATCCACTGATTTTTAAATAACAGCAGTCATTTCAAAGCTTGTTTGCTTACATTCTATTTTTTTTTTCAAGTACCTCAGGCACAGCAAATTATCTTCTCTTTAAACTGCTTTATATAGAGGTTGCAAAACAATGTTACACAAAATGTATTTTAAAAAACCTGTACTGAGAGAGACTGGTGGAGATCTCCTTCTGTCTGGAGGATCTTAAGAGGAGCTAAGTTTACTAGTGGAACATAAGTGTTCCCAGGGCGGAGAACATTCTGGTGATCATCTTTCTTCAACATTGTCACATCACCCTTGTTCTGGTGCATTGTGCATAGTTACTAACCGTACCTTCATTGCAGTCTGTGTGATTATTGCTCCCACTATAAAGGCCTCACTACAGCTGGGTTTCAGTACATAGTCGAATGCCTGATACAGAACATGCACTACTTAATGGGTTCTTTTTTCTCAGTCTGGTGCTGCTGGTCGCAGACACACAACTCCACTGAGTATCCAAAATTGCAGGGGACTGAAATGCCATTCCTCCTTCCATCCCAGGATGGGTAAGCTAGCCCTAGACAGTCACTCCCCTTCTCCCCTCATCAGGGTCACCAGAACCAGAATTAGTACTCAAAGTGGGTCATCTGGGTCACAGTCAGAACTTCAACCCTCTGTGCCACAGATCCACCTTCCCAGTTGTTATCCAGTTGCTGTGATGAAATAAAATCCACTTTGCTTGTGAGCTGTTCAATAAGGAGAGCTAAATTGCCAATACTGTTTTGTAAACTGGCCATTTCAAAGTCCAATTCCACAAACAACAGTTGTAATGCAACAACTCCCCCCTCTGTCATTCCCTTTGCTGACACCAAGACTGGAAAAAAAACACCAAAAGCAAAACCAGGAAGAACAAACCAAAAGGAAGGCAAGCCAGGCTGATGTAGACAAGTAATCCAAAGGTTAATGTAATCTCACAGCAAAGGCACAATAAGTTCAACTTAAAAATAATAAAAATGAGCGCTTTTGTCCTGGTATCCCCAAGACTTTTTCAGATAAAATACTTCCAACCAAAACACAGCATGGAAATAATGTTCTTGAAGAGCGGATATCCTAAAAGTATAACAAAAAAAATTGACGAATCTGGTAGTGGTAAAGAGGAAGTCTAAACATTTTGGACTCTTGAGGATATAAAAGAGAAGAAAACACTCTGGAATCTACCTCTGGTTTGTGTAAGAATTCATTCATTAGCACCTTTAGCATGGATAGTGACATAATAAAGAGGGTCCTTGAAAAGAATTGGGCTATTATTGAAGACAAAAAGGAGATTTGTGTAAAACTAGGGGATAAACCCATTGTTGTACACAAAAAGGGTTGTAGTTTGAAGAATATTCTTGAAAGAGCCCCAAAAATTCACCAAACAAATCCCACGATTAAGGGGATGAGGAAATGTGGACAATGTCATTACTGTAAGTGGATTAAAGTAGGAGAACAATGTTTAATAAAAAAATAGATCCTATGATATAAAGGAGAAATATAACTGCCAAACTGGAGGAGTTGTATATGTTGCCCTGTGTCAGGGATGCCAATGTTTTTAAATTGAAAAGATGGAGCGCACCCTGATGGAGCAGGTCTATATTAGAACACCGAACTTTCAAAATTTTGAGTGTTCTAATATTGAACCCTGTGAATCGAAAATTTAAAACATCGAACATACAGAACAGCTAATTTTTTCCTAGGGAAAAAAATTTGCTGTTCCAAAACACATACACACAACACAAGCACTCCAAACAAACAGCAATCCACACACATACACCTAAACTCTTACACCTAACCCTAAACTAAACTATACATACACCACTAACTATCCACTTACCTTAACCCAAACCCTAACCCTAAGGTCCGTCACTATCGCACAGTCACCTCACCCGCGCCCTAACCCTAACTCACCTACCCTGCCCTAACCCTCACGTCCACATAATCGCACACTTACCTGAACCCGACCCGTAACTTTCCACCACAGCACTGAAAATACCAAAGCAACAAATATGGACAACCAAATTCTTTCCCTAGGAAAAAATTTGGTTTTCTGCTTCTTCGATATTTTCAGCAGGTCAATATTAGAACACTAGAAATTTTGAACATTCGGTGTTCTAATATAGACCCGATGGAGCACATATACAAACACTTTTGTGATAGCAAAAAGAAAAAAAAAAACAGTAATGCATTGACCAGACACTTTTTGGGACACCCAGAACATGATTTTAGATTTACTATCATTGAACAAATTATGCCAGGTAAACGGTGGGGGATCATGGACAGTGATGCTCGAAATAAGAGAACTGCTACTGGCATATTTTACTTGACGCTTTCAAATTGGTAGGGTTAAATGATAATTGTACCATTGCCTGTTTGCTGAAAAAAAGGCACTGGAGAGATGAATTTGTCATATTTCATGAAGGTCACATAGCTTAATTTAAAGTTATAAAACGCATCACAGAGCATTTGATTTTAGTTAAATGCTTGTTTTCTTCTTGTGTATTAATTTATATTGTACCTTAGAAAACATCTAGTGCATTGCTTGGCAGGGTTATGATTTCCTAATATAATGATTGTTCATATAATTTTTATGTAATAATTTTTTACATAGTGATTTTTATATAATAATGTTTTATATAACAAGTACAACTATTTTACACCATATAATAAATACATTTTAGTAAGATGTAAAACATTAGGATTTGCATTTTTAAATATATTAAGTATTTAACTGAATTTCATGATTTTATTCTTAATATATTTTGATATAAAATTGTAAAACTATTTTACCACAACACTTCATTTAAAAATATATGTTTTTTAGTTATCGTATATAAAGGATAGGGAATGAACATTTAAGAGGATACTTCAGCTGTATCACTTTAAGAATGTTTAAACCATTTGTTGCATTTGATCTATACCAGTTATATTAAAAAGATGTGTTTTGGTTGGATGTATTTTATCTGAAGAAGTCTTGTGGATATCAGGAAGAAAACGTTCATTTTTACTGTTTTTAAGTTGAAATTGTTGTGCCTCTACTGTCAGATTACATTAAACTTTGGATGACTGCATCAGTCTGCCTTGCCTTCTGTTTGGTTCGTTCTTCCTGGTTTTGTTTTTGAAGTTTTTTTTTTTTTTTTGGTCTATGAAGGGAAAAATGTAATCAGTCTATTGGAATCCAGGGGCATCACTACTGACAATGTACCCATAACCAAATACATAGTTGGCATAACCCCTAATCAGTATCTGATATTCAGTAGTTACATTTAAGCACTAACTACTTAGTAAACTATAATAAACCAAAGAGTACTGTGCCACCAAAAAAAGGGCAGCCATGGTCCATATCATGCTGATCATAAAACATTTCTTTGGAAGCACTACCAAATCTAGACTAATGCAATCAGGTTGTTATGTACCACTGAAGAGCTGACCTCAGCAGTAGCACCTCTCCATAGGGATCTACCTCATTTTGTTGAAAACTCATTTCATTGTAACTCAAATAACTGGGACCAATTCACTGAAAGCTCATTTCACTGAAAACTAATTTCACTGAAACTCATTTTGTTGAAAGTTATATATGGCCTTTTCCCCACTGTAGTGTGATCCTGGAGTTAGCATATATAGTAAGGGCAGTGTGGGGGCACATCCCCCCACATTGGGGGGTGTGGGGGAAAGCTTCTGGAAAGAGTTATTCATTGCACTTGTAAGTATCCATCTGTATGCTTTAAACTGTTTACAGCCCCCCCACACACTCCCTTACTTTATATACTAACTCCAGGATTGCACTACAGTAGGGGAAAAGGCCATATATAACTTTCAACAGAATGAGTTTCGGTGAAATGAGTTTTCAGTGAAGTGAGCTTTCATGAATTGGTCACAGGAAACTGACTTTCAGTGAAATGAGTTTTCAATGAAATGAAGTAGACCCCCCTCCATATCCCTCATCAGATTTGTACCCTGATGTGTGAAATGAACTGTAATACGCTATGATGGGCTCACAAGATAGCCATCCTGAGAGAATGTGAATGATATCCTGTAAACTTAGGAGCTAAATATTGCCAGCACAGATGAGAAAAACAAAAGTTTTTCAAATACTTTATCATCACATAAAATAAACGGATAAAAATACTGTCACCATGGCTACTCCAGTGACACAGATGGTAAAACCCTTGACTATGACCCAATCCACCCAGGTTTGAATAGCAGCTCGGGTGACTGACCTAGCAGCAGGGAGGGATAGGCATGCCCATCCTGAGTGAGAAGGCATTAGATGATGCTCCCTTTGGAGAGGTGTGGACCAAAGAGGGAAGATGCCCTTGGATGTAATTGATGAGAGCAGAAGGTGGGGCAGGGAGTGGTAAGACATAATAAGAAAAAGATTCCATGGACAGATGCAAAGATAGCCAAACCTGCAGGATATCCTTATGATCCACAACTGGCACATCAATTCTGGTATATGTCTATGAGGGTAGGAGATAACATGGTAGATCCAGCATGGACATGGGGCACTGAGAAGCCTATCTGCTTAAATGATGTTCTAAGGGGACAAAAAAAAAAACTAAATAAAAATGTCACTATTAAAGCTGTAGCAGATGAAGAATTTGTATCATACCTCAGTAATATAACCAGGGCTGTCTGGAGTATATTCTGCTATTGATTAGTTTTAGAGATTCCTTAACTTTACATATGGGATGAAAGCAAGCTATCACACTGATATAGTCAAAATCAGTCAAAGCCAATCTGTAAGAATAATGTAGTCAAATAAAATTTGCAGAACACATATTCAAATGGTGCAGTAATTGTACCACCCTGCTTTATCATGACCAGTGTAATTTTAACTAGTTACTCTCATAACTGCTATAACTAAAAAAAAAAAAAAAAAAAAAAAAAAAAGCATAAAAACATCTCACATTCATTTATTATACTGTCATTTAAGAGATAAAGTTATAAACTGTAAACTGACCTATTTTGCCGCAAGCTCAGAAATGGCAAAAAAGATGACAAGTTAAATATATTCAATTACATACAAGTTTCCTTTCTAAGTACATGGTATCACTTGAGCAACTTTCCAATTATCAGTGCCTTGGTTTTCATCCAGTAGCAGATGAAGCAAGGTCATACTCAGTTGACAACCATCCTTACGCACACAATCGACTTTCTGCTTGAGGATAAATAATTATTCTTTCAACTACACTGCTTTGATCTGTATGCTGAAAGCTATATTTAGATTTAGCACAGTCCAAAGCAGGAACAGTGGAAACAAGAACTTAGTTTGTCTCATAGCTGATACTATTCTCAAAACATTACCCTTGTCCACAGTTAGCTAAAGCATTCTTTAATTTTCTGACTTGCACGTTAAGATGACTCATATTTAGTTGTTAAGGGAGAGGTTAGGAAAAATATTGGCTGTCATGCGGCAAAGGTATCAACCTATGCTTTTACTCTGCTGCACCAAGTTAACTGAAAGTACTTTTTCAAAATATTTTTTGAAATACTTCATATTTAGCACAAGGGTTTGCTTTTATAAAGAAAGTCATATAGTGGACTGGTTTATTTCAAAAACATATGCTTAAAATACTTCCACTTACTAAAACAGTACACATTTTATAATTAAGATGCTATGACTAATGGAATATTTCTGGCAATTTAACTCTATTAATTGGGGTAAGCTCTTGTTCTCATACATTGCTTCATCCTAACAAAAGGGTAATATAATTTCATTTTAATTTCTTTCCTGTTTTATGTGTGACATAAATGAGTCCAGGTCTTTTATTATAATGCTCAAGAATGAACTACAGAATGTAGACAGAAAATGAGACTGAAATAAAAAAAAGATCATCACTTCTGCATTTAAATATGTACTTAGTAAGTAGCACAAAGTAAGCTTTTGTGTAAGCAGGCTTCAGTAAATATTTTAGAGAGGTTTTAAAAGACTTCCATAATCCAAACATATAAATGAATGCAGCTCAATCAAAATAACTAAGCTTCCACTCAACTCTAATATTTACTGTTATGTTTGGAAGAAAATATCTGTCATTTCTAGGAAGAAAAGTTAATCTCTTACTGAAAAACATAGCAGTCTCAACAGTGACACCATTGTTTGGATAAGCTACACATAACTAAAACAAATAATGTACAATGTCAACAACAAAACTTTACCAAACAATAGCTTCTTCTCATAGGAGTTTAGGATTTACATGACAGCTGAGCCAAGAGGCCATTTCCACAATGCCATTACACACCCTTAGCCTTACCTTCCTCTACAAGGAAGGACTCATCCAGTTGTCCAGCTCCTTTTTAAAGGCAGACAGTGTGTCACACTGCATAACTTGGAGAGGATTTGTTTTTCCAAAGAAGGGAAAGGTGCACCACCTTGACTTGGTTATTTTTTATATTTATTTAGATCTCTGCCATTAGTATTAGTATTACTGCTTGTTTTATGGAGGTATAAAGACTGTTTGGACTACTGGATCCTTTAAGGCCCTAAAAATCAAGGCACAGATTGCTCTCCTAAGGTTTCCATATTGAATAAGATAAATATGACCTCCAGTCTTGTGGTAGCTGATCTTTTCTGTTCAGAACCTGTGAGGTCTTCCCAATTGCTTGACACATTTAGTAAGGTGCATTGCCAAAAGGGGTGTTGTACTCTATGATGGGTCTTATTGGTGTGGAGTACGAGGAGGTAAGGACTTATTTTGACCTAGAGGAGATGCCTTTTGCTATGAGCTGTACAGGGTAGGATGATTACGATTTCCTAACCACTATTGCAACATTATGGTTACTTAGCAAGTTTGCCTAACATGGAACCTGGAATCTCATTGTCAGATAAGAAGTGTTCAGCTCATGTAGTTGGTTATTTAGCCTTCTAAAATGACATGCTGCAGCTTCAAGCATACTAATACCCAACAATATGCTACTCCTCCTTCACAACGTCTCAGATGGGCAAGCATGCCTGAATTCACTGAAATTTGTGATTCTCCTTCCAGGCTAGACTGGCGTATCAGTTGGTGCAAATGATTTAAGGATCTGAACTGTAGGATTTAAACATGGATTCTGACACATAAAAACATAACATCTCCATTCTCCCTGATTTTTGCAGATTATCTCTGATCTTGTTTCAGATGTTTGCCCTGTCCCTTGTTGAATTATTGCTTTTCTGTCAAATTGCTTCAGACTGCAGACATTAATGTTTTAGACTTTGCATTGTTCTGAAAATGCATGTTAATATAAATGTTGTCATTCTATTATCTATTAACTCATTGTCTCCAATGAAGCTATGTTGAGTTTGTATTCTAAATCTCAATGGATGTTGACTGAGCATTTAAAAAATTAAGGTATCTCCTCATAGTTCAAATAAATGTTCGTATCTTTAGAACTATAAAAGTTACTGGAAAACTGTAAATGACCAGCTATTCAGCATGAAATCACCTTTACAGTCATTTCATTAATTCAATTATACGTCTTAAAAGCCACAATAAATATGATTTTTGTAATGCTGTATAAACAGCTTAAGATATCTTGGTAATCATTCAAGTATCACATATTGTGAATAGAATTTGCTTCATGTGAGGCTAAGCAGTTCTGTGTTACTTGATTGTTGAGATATTTAGAACAATATGAAAGTTATTACAATACAAATAAATAGTATACAAATATTCAGTGCCTCTTTAGCTGCACTGGGCAGAGGTCACATATCAATAAAGATGTGGATGTCATTGGGTAAGCTTTAAGAGAAACCTTGTATGTAGCAGAGTTTTGGAATTAATTCAAATGCAAACAAGCCTTGAAGTGTCAGTAGGATGCAACTGCAGAAACACCTGGAAGTGTCCCTAGAATGAAATGAGTTAAATAAATAAAAGTATTCTGGTCCTTTGACTCACATTACTTCTTTTGCTTTGACCCTGTTCTTGAGATTTAAGGGGTTAGGTGCTAAGCATATGAAACCCTAGGAGCAAAGAATGTAGATTTTTTTTTTAATCCTGCAATGCTTGCTACAAGTAAAAGCTAAAAGGCTCACCCAGACTCTGCTGCAGTTTGCTGTGAGGGAAAGGTTGGTTTGCTTTTTTGTAGTTGGATATCTCTGCAAAATCATCCACTGCTCTTTTCCACAGATAACAGAGATTTATATGTGAATAATGTTAAGTTGCTTTGGGATCATATATTGTCTGACTTAAGAAGATGGAATAATTTGAAATTACCAACAATGGCAAATGTTTCAATTATTAAAATGAATGTGCTACCCAGAATTTTATTTATTTTATTTATTTATTTAGAGGAGGGGAGACAGAGAAAATGTTAATCCCTAAGACATTTTTCAAACAAATTCATACGGAATCGGCTAAATTTATATGGGAACCTAGGAAAGCTAGAATATCATATGATAAATTGATGACTCCAAAAAATAAATGAGGCCTAGATTTACCTAATTTTGAAATATACTATTTAATAATAAATTCTAATAGAATTTTAAGAATAGCTAACTATGAGATATCTAGTAATAAATGGTCATCTAAACGGGTGGTTATGAATCATAAACATGTTGTAAGTTTGAATATTAATCCTAAAGCATTACCTTTTTTAAGCAAAGATGCGCTTCAATTATATGCTTTAATGGAGCACATTAGAGTATATATAACTTTAATACAAATTTTTTTCCAGTCATTAAATCTCTTGCAACATATGATGATTTTTCAACCCTTTCATAAGAACCCGAACCTGAAAATCAACAATCAATTAATAGATCTTAAAAAATATCCACTTAGAGTTAATTTAACTTTACTTGATATTTACCAATATCTTAATCTTTCAACACATGATATATTACAGGGGATGAATCTCCTTAAATCTTACTTAATCATACTGAGACAATTAAAGGATCTTTCCATAAATTACTTCAGAGACTTTAGAATCAATGACGAAACTTTAACTAACTGTTCAAATTTATGGTTAACGCTTAGACAGGATACCTGTTGCTTTTTAGAGTTCTACAGCAGCAGAGAGAGAAAAGAGAGACTTTGGAGAGATTAAGTATAATTTTTTGGATGTTCATGCTGCCTTTAACTAATTCTGCCTAATAAACAGATTTTCTACAGCTTCTGTGATTTAAAAAAGTTATTTCAGCTACATATTGTACTTATTTTATTGCCTGCATGTTAACAAAGTTGTTTTTGTGTTTAAATTACCTGTTTAACTGTTGTAGGCTACACACTCAAGTGTGATAGCCATTTATGTGCATTTAAAGTGTTTTTTGATTGTATCTACTTTATTTTCTGAAAAACAAAAAATACTTGTTTTTCCCACCTTTCTAAGCTAGTATAGTCCAGTTTTCAGGTTAGTGCTGAATTCAGGGCTGCGTTACCAGTTTCTGTGTTTGCCCATATCTTACTTGGATAGAATTAAGTTTTTCTGTTGACTGTGAGAGATGGAGATTTGAGCAGACTATCTGTCCCTGGAGGAGTGGTTTCAGCACAGAAATTAGTTGTTTTCTGGACATTTTGGGGTAATTTCTATCACTTTCATTTCCCTACATTAAAAGCCAGATTTGTGAAGTTTTTGAACAAGTATACAGCCCAGCAAGCTCCTGCCTGGTGCCCTGCAAAGTTCTACAGCAGCAGAGAGACAAAAGAGAGACTTTGGAGTGGTTAAGTCTCATTTGCATTTTTCTGGGTTTTCTTGCTGCCTTTAGATAATTCTGACTAAAATGCCAATTTTCTAGAGATTCTGTGATTTAAAAAGCTTATCTCAGCTACATATTGTAATTCTTGTATTGCCTGCACTTTAACAAAGTTGTTTTTGTGTTTAAATTACCTGTTTAACTGTTGTAGGCTACACACTTAAGTGTGATAGCCATTTCTGTGCATTTAAAGTGTTTTTTTGATTATATCTGCTTTATTTTCTGAAAAAAAATATACTTGCCTTCCCACCTTTCTAAGCTAGTATAGTCCAGTTTTCAGGTTAGTGCTGAATTCAGGGCTGTGTTCCAAGTTTCTGTGTTTGCCCATACCTTACTTGGATAGAAGGAAGGTTCTCTGTTCACTGTGAGAGAGGGAGGTTTGAGCAGCCTATCTGTCCATGGAGGAGTGGTTTCAGCCAGAAAGTAGTAGTTTATTGGTCATTTTGGGCTAAATTCTATCTTTTTCATTTCACTGCATTAAAACCTGCATTTGAGAGGTTTTTGCACTAGTATACAGCTCAGCAAGCTCCTGCCTGGTGCCCTGCAGAGCTCTACAGCAGCAGAAAGACATGAAAAAGACTTTGGAGTGATTAAGTATCATTTTTCTGCTTTTTCTTTTTGCCTTTAGCTATTTCTGCCTACAACGCTGATTTCCTACAGTTTCTGTGATTTAAAAAGCTTGTTTCAGCTATATATTGTTCTTATTTTACTTCCTACACTTTAACAAAGTCATTTTTTGTGTTTAAATTATCTGCTTAACTGTTGCAGGCTACACATTGAATTGTGATTGCCATTTCTGTGCATTTAAAGTGTTTTTTGATTGTATCTGCTTTATTTAGTGAAAAAAAAAAGAATATATATATATATATATATATATATATATATATATATATATATATATATATATATATATATATATATATATATATATATATATAATTGTTTTCCCACCTTTCTAAGCTAGTATTGTCCAGTTATCAGGTTAGTGCTGAATTTAGGGCTGTGTTACAAGTTTCTGTGTTTGCCCATACCTTACTTGGATAGAAGGAAGTTTCTCTGTTCAATGTGAGAAAGGGAGCTTTGAGCAGCCTGTCTGTCCCTGGAGGAGTGGTTTCAGCCCAGAAATTAGTAGTTTTCTGTCTATTTTGGGCTAATTTCTATCTCTTTCATTTCCCTTCTATAAAACCCACATTTGCAAGGATTTTGGGATAGTACACAACTCAGCAAGCTCCTGCCTGGTGCCCTGCAGTGTTCTGCAGCAGCAGAGAGTCAAAAGAAAGACTTTAGAGTGAATAAGTTTCATTTTTCTGCATTTTCTGTCTGCCTTTAGCTAATTCCACCTATAACCCCAATTATTTAGTTTCTGTGATTTAATAAGCTTGTTTCAGCTACATATTGTAGATATTGTACTGCCTGCATGTTAACAAAGTTGTTTTTGTGTTTAAATTACCTGTTTAACTGTTGTAGGCTACACTTTCAAGTGTGATAGCAATTTCTATGCATTTAAAGTTTTTTTTAAATGTATATGCTTTATTTTCTAAAAAAAAAAAAAAAAAAACAAATATACTTGTTTTCCCACCTTTCTAAGCTTGTATAGTCCAGTTTTCAGGTTAGTGCTGAATTCAGGGCTATGTTACAAGTTACTGTGTTTGCCCATACCTGACTTGGATAGAAAGAAGTTTCTTGGTTCACCGTGAGAGAGGGAGCTTTGAGCGACCTATCTGTCCCTGGAGGAGTGGTTTCAGCCCAGAAATTAGTAGTTTATTGGCCATTTTGGGCTAATTTCTATCTCTTTCATTTCCCTGCTATAAAACCCAGATTTGTGAGGATTTTTTGCTAGTATACAGCTCAGTAAGCTCCTGCCTGGTGCCCTGCATAGCTCTACAGCAACAGAGAGACAAAAGAGAGACTTTGGAGTGATTAAGTATTATTTGTCTGGATTTTCTTGCTGCCTTTAGCTAATTCCAACTAATACACCAATTTTCTAGAGTTTCTGTGATTTTAAAAGCTTGTTTCAGCTACATATTGTACTTATTTTACTGCCTGCACTTTAACAACGCTGTTTTTGTGTTCAAATTACCTGTTTAACCATTGTAGGCTACACACTCAAGTGTGATAGCCATTTCTGTGCATTTAAAGTGTTATTTTTTGATTGTATCTGCTTTATTTTCTAAAAAAAAATGTACTTGTTTTCCCACATTTATAAGCTAGTAAAGTCCAGCTTTCAGGTTAGTGCTGAATACAGGGCTGTGTTACAAGTTTCTGTGTTTGCTCATACCTTACTTGTATAGAAGGAAGTTTCTCTATTACCTGTGAGAGAGGGAGCTTTAAGCAACATATCTGTTCCTGGAGGAGTAGTTTCAGCCCAGAAATTAGTAGTTCATTGGCTGTTTTGGGCTATTTTCTATTGCTTTAATTTTTCTGCTATAAAACCTGCATTTGCGAGGTTTTTGCGCTATTATACAGCTCAGCAAGATCCTGCCTGGTACCATTTAGAGTTCTAATGCAGCAAAGAGACAAAAGAGAGACTTTGGAGTGATTAAGTATCATGTTTCTTTATTTTCTTGCTGCCTTTAGCTAATTCTGTCTAAAATGCCGATTTTCTAGAGTTTCTATGATTTAAAAAGTGTGTTTCAGATACATATTGTACTTATTTTACTGCCAGTACTTTAAGAAAGTCATTTTTTGTTTAAATTACCTGTTTAACCATTGTAGGCTACACACTGAAGTGTTATAGCCATTTCTTTGCATTTGAAGTGTTTTTTTGATTGTATCTGCTTTATTTTCTGAAAGAAAAGCAAACAAAAGAAAAACTTGTTTTTCCACCTTTCTAAGCTAGTATAGGCCAGTGCTGAATTGAGGGCTGTGTTACAAGTTTCTGTGTTTGCCCATACCTTACTTGGAGAGCAGGAAGTTTCTCTGTTAGTATACTAGTATATTATATAATATATAGTATTCTAGTATACAGCTCAGCAAGCTCCTGCCTGGTGCCATTTAGAGTTCTACAGCAGCAGAGAGACAAAAGAGAGACTTTGGAGTGATTAAGTTTCATTTTTCTGCAATTTCTTGATGCCTTTAGCTAATTCCACCTAATGCACCGATTTTCTAGAGTTTATGTGATTATAAAAGCTTATTTCAGCTACATAGTGTAGTTATTTTACTGCCTGCACATTAACAACATTGTTTTTCTGTTTAAATTACCTGTTTAACTGTTGTAGGCTACACTCTCAAGTGTGATTGCCATTTCTGTGCATTTAAAGTTTTTTTTGATTGTATCTGCTTTATTTTCTGAGAAACAACAAAAAAACTTGTTTTCTCACCTTTCTAAGCTAGTATAGTCCAGCTTTCACGTTAGTGCTGAATTCGGGGATGTGTTACAAGTTACTGTGTTTGACCATACCTTACTTGGAGAGCAGGAAGTTTCTCTGTTCACTGTGAGAGAGGGAGGTTTGAGCAGCCTATCTGTCCCTGAAAGAGTGGTTTCAGTGCAGAAAGTAGTAGTTTATTGGCCATTTCGGGCTAAATTCTTTCTCTTTCATTTCCTGGCTGTAAAACCCACATTTGCTAGGTTTTTGTGCTAGTATACAGCTCAGCAAGCTCCTGCCTATTGTCCTGCAGAGTTCTACAGCAGGAGAGAGACAAGAAAAAGATTTTGGAGTGATTAAGTATCATTTTTTGCTTTTTCTTGCTGCCTTTACCTAATTCCGCCTAAACGCTGATTTTCTATAGTTTATGTGATTTAAAAAGAGTATTTCAGCTACATACTGTACTTATTTTATTGCCTGCATGTTAACAAATTTGTTTTTGTGTTTAAATTACCTGTTTAACTGTTGTAGGCTACACACTCAAGTGTGATAGCCATTTATGTGCATTTAAAGTGTTTTTTGATTGTATCTGCTTTATTTTCTGAAAAACAAAAAACAAAAAAAAATTGTTTTCCCACCTTTCTAAGTTAGTATAGGCCAGTTTTCACATTAGTGCTGAATTCAGGGCTGTGTTACAAGTTTCTGTGTTTGCCCATACCTTACTTGGAAAGCAAGAAGTTTTTCTGTTAACTGTCAGAGAGGGAGCTTTGAGCAGCCTATCTGTCCCTGGAGGAGTGGTTTCAGTGCAGAAAGTAGTAGTTTATTGGCCATTTTTGTCTAAATTCTATCACTTTCATTTCCCTGCATTAAAACCTGCATTTGCAAGGCTTTTGCACTAATATACAGCTCAGCAAGCTCCTGCCTGGTGCCCTGAAGAGTTCTACAGCAGCAGAGAGCACGAAAAAGACTTTGGAGTGATTAAGTATCATGTTTCTGCTTTTTCTTTCTGCCTTTAGCAAAGTCTGCCTACACCCCTGATTTTCTATAGTTTCTGTGATTTAAAAAGCTTGTTTCAGCTATACATTGTTCTTATTTTGCTGCCTGCACTTTAACAAAGTATTTTTGTGTTTAAATTATCTGCTTAACTGTTGCAGGCTACACACTGAATTGTGATTGCCATTTCTGTGCATTTATAGTGTTTTTGATTGTATCTGCTTTATTTTCTAAAAAAACAAAAATACTTGTTTTCCCACCTTTCTTAGCTAGTATAGTCCAATTTTTATGCTAGTGCTGAATTCAGGGCTGTTTTACCAGTTTCTGTGTTTGCCCATTCCTTACTTGTATAGAAGGAAGTTTCTCTGTTCACTGTGTGAGAGGGAGCTTTAAGCAGCCTATCTGTCCCTGGAGGAGTGGTTTCAGCTCAGAAATTAGTAGTTTTCTGGCCATTTTGGGCTAATTTCTATGTCTTTCATTTCACTGCTATAAAATACGCATTTGCAAGCTTTTTGCGCTAGTATACAACTCAGCAAGCTCCTACCTGGTGCCCTGCAGGATTCTAAAGCAGCAGAGAGAAAAGAAAGACTTTGGAGTTATTAAGTTTAATTTTTCTGCATTTACTTGCTGCCTTTAGCTAATACCACCTAAAACGCTCATTTTCTATAGTTTCTGTGATTTAAAAAGTTGTTTCAGCTAAATATTGTACTTAATTTACTGCCTGCACTTTAACAAAGTCATTTTTGTGTTTAAATTACCTGTTTTACTATTGTAGGCTACACACTCAAGTGTGATAGCCATTTCTGTGCATTTAAAGGATTTATTGATTGTATCTGCTTTTTTTAGTGAAAAAAAATATATAATTGTTTTCCAACCTTTCTAAGCTAGTATTGTCCAGTTTTCAGGTTAGTGCTGAATTTAGGGCTGTGTTACAAGTTTCCATGTTTGCCCATACCTTACATGGATAGAATGAAGTTTCTCTGTTCAATGTGTGAGAAGAAGCTTTGAGCTGCCTTTCTGTCCCTGTAGGAGTGGTTTCTGCCCAGAAAGTAGTAGTTTATTGGCCATTTTGGGCTAATTTCTATCTCTTTCATTTCCCTTCTATAAAACCCACATTTGCAAGGATTTTGGGATACTACACAACTCAGCAAGCTCCTGCCTGGAGGCGTGCAGAATTCTACAGCAGCATTGAGACAAAAGAGAGACTTTGAAGTGATTAGGTGTCATTTTCTGCATTTTCTTGCTGCCTTTAGCTAATTCCATCTAAAACACCAATGTTTTAGAATTTCTGTGATTTAATAAGCTTGTTTCAGCTACATATTGTAGATATTTTACTGCCTGCATGTTAACAACGTTGTTTTTGTGTTTAAACTACCTGTTTAACTGTTGTAGGCTACACTTTCAAGTGTGATAGCCATTTCTGTGCATTCAAAGTTTTTTTTATTGTATATGCTTTATTTTCTGGAAAAACAAACAAAAAAACAAACAAATATACTTGTTTTCCTACCTTTCTAAACTAGTATAGTCCAGTTTTCAGGTTAGTGCTAAATTCAGGACTGTGTTACAAGTTTCTGTGTTTGCCCATACCTTACTTGGATAGAAGGACGTTTCTTGGTTCACTGTGAGAGAGGGAGCTTTGAGCAGCCTATCTGTCCCTGGAGGAGTGGTTTCAGCCCAAAAATTAGTACTTTAATGGCCATTTTGGGGTAATTTCTGTCTCTTTCATTTCCCATCTATAAAACTCACATTTGCAAAGTTTTTGTACTAGTTTACAGCTCAGCAAGCTCCTGCCTGGTGCCCTGCAGAATTCTACAGCAGCAGAGGGACAAAAGAGAGACTTTGGAGTGATTAAGTGTCATTTTCTGCATTTTCTTGCTGCCTTTAGCTAATTCCATGTAAAACACCTATTTGCTGGTGTTCCTGTGATTTAAAAAGCTTGTTTCAGCTATATATTGTACTTATTTTACTGCCAGCACTTTAAGAAAGTCATTTTTATGTTAAAATTATCTGTTTAACCATTGTAGGCTACACACTGAAGTGTTATAGCCATTTCTTTGCATTTAAAGTGTTTATTGATTGTATCTGCTTTATTTTCTGAAAAATATATAGATATATATACTTGTTTTACCACCTTTCTAAGCTAGTATATTCCAGTTTTCAGGTTAGTGCTGAATTCAGGGCTGTGTTACAAGTTTCTGTGTTTGCCCATACCTTACTTGGATAGAAGAAAGGTTCTTTATTCACTGTGAGAGAGGGATCTTTAAGCAAACTGTCTGTTCCTGGAGGAGTGGATTCAGCCCAGAAATTAGTAGTTCATTGGCAGTTTTGGACAATTTTCTATTGCTTTCATTTCTCTGCTATAAAACCCATATTTGTGAGTTTTTTGCATTATTATACAGCTCACCAAGCTCCTGACTGATGCCTTTTAGAGTTCCAATACAGCAAAGAGAAAAAAGAATGACTTTGGAGTGATTAAGTATCATGTTTCTGCATTTTCTTGCTGCCTTTAGCTAATTCCATCAAAAATGCCATTTTTCTAGAGTTTCTGTGATTTAAAAAAGTTATTTTAGCTACATATTGTACTTATTTTTCTGCCTGAACTTTAACAAAGTCATTTTTGTGTTTAAATTACCTGTTTAACTGTTGTAGGCTACACACTCAAGTGTGATAGCCATTTCTGTGCATTTAAAGTGTTTTTTTGATTGCATCTTATTTATTTTTTGAAAAAAAAGCAAAAACAAAAAAATATATACTTGTTTTCCTGCTTTCTAAGCTAATATAGACCAATTTTCCGGTTAGTGCTGAATTCAGGGCTATTTTACAAGTTTCTGTGTTTGCCCATACCTTACTTGGTTTGAAGGAAATTTCTCTGTTCACTGTGAGATAGGGAGCTTTGAGCAGCCTATCTGTCCCTGGAGGAGTGATTTCAGCCCAGAAATTAGTAGTTTATTGGCCATTTTAGGGTAATTTCTATCTTTTTCATGTCCCTTCTTTAAAACCCACATTTGTGAGGATTTTGGGATAGTACACAACTCAGCAAGATCCTGCCGGGTGCCATGCAGAGTTATAGAGCAGCAGAGAGATATAAGAGAGACTTTGGAGTGATTAAGCTTCATTTTTCTGCATTTTCTTGCTGCCTTTAGTTAATTCCGCGTAAAACACCATTTTTTTAGAGTTTCTGTGGGTTAATAAGCTTGTTTCAGCTACATATTGTAGATATTTTAGTGCCTGCATGTTAACAAAGTTGTTTTTGTGTTTAAATTACCTGTTTAACTGTTGTAGGCTACACTTTCAAGTATGATAGCCATTTCTGTGCATTTAAAGGTTTTTTATGATTGTATATGCGTTATTTTCTGGAAAAACAAACAAATAAAAACAAACAAACAAATATACTTGTTTTCTCACCTTTTAAACTAGTATAGCCCAGTTTTCAGGTTAGTGCTAAATTCAGTGCTGTGTTACAAGTTTCTGTGTTTGCCCATACCTTACTTGGATAGAAGGAAGTTTCTTAGTTCACTGTGAGAGAGGGAGCTTTGAGCAGCTTGTCTTTCCCTGGAGGAGTGGTTTTAGCCCAGAAATTAGTAGTTTATTGGCCATTTTGGGCTAATTTTGATCTCTTTCATTTCCCTGCTATAAAACTCACATCTGCAAAGTTTTTGCACTAGTTTACAGCTCAGCAAGCTCCTGCCTGGTGCCCTGCAGAATTCTACAGCAGCAGAGAGACAAAAGAGAGACTTTGGAGTGGTTAAGTGTCATTTTTCTGCATTTTCTTGCTGCCTTTAGCTACTTCCATCTAAAACGCCAATTTTCTGGAGTTTATGTGATTTAAAAAGCTTGTTTCAGCTACATATTGTACTTATTTTACTGCCACCACTTTAAGAAAGTCGTTTGTTTGTTTAAATTACCTGTTTAACCATTGTAGGCTACACACTGAAGTGTTATAGCCATTTATTTGCATTTAAAGTGTTTTTTTGATTGTATCTGCTTTATTTTCTGAAAGAAAAACAATATATATATATATATATATATATATATATATATATATATATATATATATTTGTTTCCCCACCTTTCTAAGCTAGTATAGTCCAGTTTTCAGGTTAGTGCTGAATTCAGGGCTGTGTTACAAGATTCTGTGTTTGCCCATACCTTACTTGGATAGAAGGAAGTTTCCCTATTCACTGTGAGAGAGGGAGCTTTAAGCAGCCTGTCTGTTCCTGGAGGAGTGGATTCAGCCCAGAAATTAGTAGTTCATTGGCTGTTTTGGACTATTTTCTATCGCTTTTATTTCTCTGCTATAAAACCCGCATTTGCAAGGTTTTTGCATTATACAGCTCTCCAAGCTCCTGCCTGGTGCCTTTTAGAGTTCCGATGCAGCAAAGAGACAAAAGAGAGACTTTGGAGTGATTAAGTATCATGTTTCTCTTTTTTCTTGTTGCCTTTAGCGAATTCCGTCTAAAATGCAGATTTTCTATTATATTATTTTTTTGATTGCATACTGATTTATTTTCTGAAAAAAACAAACAAAAAATATATATACTTGTTTTCCTGCTTTCTGAGCTAATATAAACCATTTTCAGGTTAGTGCTAAATTCAGGGCTGTGTTAAAAGTTTCTGTGTTTGCCCATACCTTACTTGGAGAGCAGGAAGTTTCTCTGTTCACTGTGAGAGAGGGAGGTTTGAGCAGCCTATCTGTCCCTGGAAGAGTGGTTTCAGTGCAGAAAGTAGTAGTTTATTGGCCATTTTTGGCTAAATTCTATCTCTTTCATTTCCCTAGATTAAAACCTGCATTTGCGAGGTTTTTGCACTAGAATACAGCTCAGCAATCTCCTGCCTGGTGCCCTGCAGAGTTCTACAGCAGCAGGGAGGCATGATAAAGACTCTGGAGTGATTATCATTCTTCAGCTTTTTCTTTCTGTCTTTAGCCAATAATGTCTACAACACTGATTTTCTATAGTTTCTGTGATTTAAAAAGCTTGTTTCAGCTATATATTGTTCTTATTTTACTGCCTGCACATTAACAAAGTCATTTTTGCATTTAAATTATATTTTTAGCTGTTGCAGGCGACACACTGAATTGTGATTGCAATTTATGTGCATTTAAAATGTTTTTTGATTGTATCTGCTTTATTTTCTAAAAAAATATATACTTGTTTTCCCATCTTTCTAAGCTAGTATAGTCCAGTTTTCAGGTTAGTGCTGAATTCAGGGCTGTGTTACCAGTTTCTGTGTTTCCCCATACCTTACTTGGATAGAAGGAAGTTTCTCTGTTCACTGTGTGAGAGGGAGCTTTGAGCAGCCTATCTATGCTTGGAGTAGTGGTTTCATCTCAGAAGTTAGTCGTTTATTGGCGTTTTTGGGCTAATTTCCCCTATTATAGAGCTCAGCAAGCTCCTGCCTGGTACCTTTTAGAGTTCTAATGCAGCAAAGAGACAAAAGAGAGACTTGGAGTGATTAAGTGTCATGTTTCTGCATTTTCTTGCTGCCTTTAGCTAATTCCATCTAAAATGCTGATTTTCTAGAGTTTTTGTGATTTAAAAAGCTTGTTTCAGCTACATATTGTACTTATTTTACTGCCTGAACTTTAACAAAGTAATTTTTGTGTTTACATTACCTGTTTAACTGTTGTAGGCTACACACTCAAGTGTGATAGCCATTTATGTGCATTTAAAGTGTTTTTTTTGATTACAGCTGCTTTATTTTCTGAAAAAAAAACAAAAACAAAAAAATATACTTGTTTTCCTGCTTTTCTAAGCTAATATAGACCAGTTTTCAGATTAGTGATGAATTCAGGGCTGTGTTACAAGTTTATGTGTTTGCTCATTCCTTACTTGGATAGAAGGAAGTTTCTCTGTTCATTGTGAGAGAGGGAGCTTTGAGCAGCCTATCTGTCCCTGGAGGAGTGGTTTCAGTGCGGAAATTAGTCGTTTATTGGCCGTTTTAGTATAATTTCTATCTCTTTCATTTCCCTCCTATAAAACCCACATTGGCGAGGTGTTTGTGCTAGTATACACCTCAGCAAGCTCCTGCCTGGTGCCATTTAGAGTTCTACAGCAGCAGAGAGACAAAAGAAAGACTTTGGAGAGAGTAAGTTTCATTTTTCTGCAATTTCTTGCAGCCTTTAGTTAATTCCGCCTAATACACTAATTTTCTAGAGTTTCTGTGATTTAAATAGTTTGTTTCAGCTACATATTGTAGTTATTTTACTGCCTGCACATTAACAAAGTCTGTTTTGTATTTCAATTACCTGTTTAACTGTTGTAGGCTACACTGCCAAGTGTGATTGCCATTTCTGTCATTTAAATCATTTTTTGATTGTATCTGCTTTATTTTCTGAGAAAAAAACAAAAACAAACCCCAAAAAATACTTGTTTTCACACCTTTCTAAAACAGTATAGTCCAGTTTTCATGTTAGTGCTGAATTCAGGGCTGTTTTACAAGTTTTTGTATTTGCCCATACCTTAGTTGGAGAGCAGGAAATTTCTCTGTTCACTGTGAGAGAAAGAGGTTTGAGTAGCCTATTTGTCCCTGGAAGAGTGGTTTCAGCACAGAAAGTAGAAGTTTATTGGACATTTTGGGCTAAATTATATCTCTTTCAATTCCCGGCTATAAAATCCAAATTTGTGAGGTTTTTGCACTAGCATACAGTTGGGCAAGCTCCTGCCTTTTGCCCTGCAGAGTTCTACAGCAGCAGAGAGACAAAAATAATACTTTGGAGTGATTAAGTATCATTTTTCTGCTTTTTCTTGCTGTCTTTAGCTAATTCTGCCCAAACGCTGATTTTCTATAGTTTCTGTGATTTAAAAGGATTATTTCAGCTACATACTGTGCTTATTTTATTGCCTGCATGTTAACAAAGTTGTTTTTGTGTTTAAATTACCTGTTTAGCTGTTGTAGGCCACACACTCAAGTGTGATAGCCATTTCTGTGCATTTAAAGTGTTTTTTGATTGTATCTGCTTTATTTTCTGAAAAAACAAAAAACAAAAAAAAAATACAGGTTAGTGCTGAATTCAGGGCTGTGTTACTAGTTTCTGTGTTTGCCCATATCTTACTTGGATAGAATTAAGTTTCTCTGTTCACTGTGAGAGATGGAGCTTTGAGCAGACTATCGGTCCCTTGAGGAGTGGTTTCAGCCCAGAAATTAGTAGTTTTCAGGCCATTTTGGAGTAATTTGTATTGCTCTCATTTCCCTGTATTAAAAACCAGTTTTGTGAAGTTTTTGCACAAGTATACAGCTCAGCAAGCTCCTGCCTGGTGCCCTGCAAAGTTCTACAGCAGCAGAGAGACAAAAGAGAGACTTTGGAGTAATTAAGTGTCATTTTCCTGGGTTTTCTTGCTGCCTCTAGCTAATTCTGCCTAAAACGCCAATTTTCTAGAGTTTCTGTGATTTAAAAAGCTTGTTTCAGCTACCTATTGTACTTATTTTACTGCCTGCACTTTAACAAATTCATTTTGTGTTTAAATTACCTGTTTAACTGTTGTAGGCTACACACTCAAGTGTGATAGCCATTTCTGTGCATTTAAAGTGTTTTTTGATTGTATCTCCTTTGTTTTCAGAATTAAAAAATATATATATATATGTGTGTGTGTGTGTGTATACTTGCCTTCCCACCTTTCTAAGCTAGTAGAGTCCAGTTTTCAGGTTAGTGCTGAATTCAGGGCTGTGTTACAAGTTTCTGTGTTTGCCCACACCTTACTTGGATATAAGGAAGTTTCTCTGTTCACTGTGAGAGAGGGAGCTTTGAGCAGCCTATCTGTCCCTGGAAGAGTGGTTTTAGCCCATAAATTAGTTGTTTTTGGCAGTTTTGGGCTAATTTCTACCTCTTTCCTTTCCCTGCTATAAAACCCACATTTGCAAAGTTTTTGCACTAGTATACCACTCAGAAAGCTCCTCCCTGGTGCCCTTCAGAGTTTTACAGCAGCAGAGAGACAAAAGAGAGACTTTTGAGTGATTATCATTTTTCTGAATTTTCTTGCTGCCTTTAGCTAATTCTGCCTAAAATTCCAATTTTTAGAGTTTCTGTGAATTAAAAAGCTTGTTTCAGCTACACATTGTACTATCTTTACTGCCTGCATTTTAACAAAGTAATTTTCGTGTTTAAATTACCTGTTTAACCATTGTAGGCTACACACTCAAGTGTGATAACCATTTCTGTGCATTTAAAGTGTTCTTTTTTATTGTATCTGCTTTATTTTCTGGAAAAAAAACAACAAAAAAAATGTACTTGTTTTCCCACCTTTATAAACTAGAATAGTCCAGGTTTCAGGTTAGTGCTGAATTTAGGGTTGTGTTACAAGTTTCTGTGTTTGCCCATACCTTACTTAGATAGAAGGCAGTTTCTTGGTTCACTGTGAGAGAAGGAGCTTTGAGCAGGCTATCTGTCCCTGGAGGAGTGATTTCAGCCCAAAAGTTAGTAGTTTATTGGACATTTTGGGCTAATTTCTATCCCTTTAATTTCACTGCTATAAAACCCACATTTGCGAAGTTTTTGTGCTAGTTTACAGCTCAGCAAGCTCCTCCCTGGTGCCATTTAGAGTTCTACAGCAGCAGAGAGACAAAAGAGAGACTTTGGAGTGATTAAGTGTAATTGTTCTGCATTTTCTTGCTGCCTTTAGCTAATTCCATCTAAAATGCCGATTTTCTGGTGTTTCTGTGATTTAAAAAGCTTCTTTCAGCTACATATTGTACTTATTTTACTGCCAGCACTTTAAGAAAGTCTTTTTTTGTTTAAATTACCTGTTTAACCATTGTAGGCTAAACACTGAAGTGTTATGGCCATTTCTTTGCATTTAAAGTGTTTTTCCTAATAGTATCTGCTTTATTTTCTGAAAGAAAAACAAAAAAAAAAACAAACAAAATATACTTGTTTCCCACCTTTCTAAGCTAGTATAGTCCAGTTTTCAGGTTAGTGCTGAATTCAGGGCTGTGTTACAAGTTTCTGTGTTTGCCCATACCTTACCTGGATAGAAGGAAGTTTCCCTATTCACTGTGAGAGAGGGAGCTTTAAGCAGCCTGTCTGTTCCTGGAGGAGTGGATTCAGCCCAGAAATTAGTAGTTCAATGTCTGTTTTGGACTATTTTCTATCGCTTTCATTTCTCTGCTATAAAACCCGCATTTGCAATGTTTTTGCGTTGTACTGCTCTCCAAGCTCTTGACTGGTGCCTTTTAGAGTTCCCATGCAGCAAAGAGACAAAAGAGAGACTTTGGAGTGATTAAGTATCATGTTTCTGCTTTTTCTTGCTGCCTTTAGCAAATTCTGTCTAAAGTGCAGATTTTCTAGAGTTTCTGTGATTTGAAAAGCTTGTTTCAGCTACATATTGTACTTATTTACTGCCTGAACTTTAACAAAGTCATTTTTGTGTTTAAATTACCTGTTTAACTGTTGCAGGCTACACACTCAAGTGTGATAGCCATTTCTGTGCATTTAAAGTGTTTTTTGATTGCATACTGATTTATTTTCTGAAAAAAAACAAACAAAAAATATATACTTGTTTTCCTGCTTTCTGAGCTAATATAAACCAGTTTTCAGGTTAGTGCTGAATTCACGGCTGTGTTACAAGTTTCTGTGTTTGGCCATACCTTACTTGGATAGAAGGAAGTTTCTCTGTTCACTGTAGGAGAGGGAGCTTTGAGCAGCCTATCTTTCCCTGGAAAAGTTGTTTCAGCCCATAAATTAGTAGTTAATTGGCCATTTTAGGCTAATTTCTATCTCTTTCTTTTCCATGCTATGAAACCCGCATTTGTGAGGTTTTTCACTAGTATACAGCTCAGCAAGCTCCTAAATGGTGCCATTTAGAGTTCTAAAGCAACAGAGAGACAAAAGAGAGACTTTGGAGTGATTAAGTTTCATTTTTCTGCAATTTCTTGCTGCCTTTAGCTAATTCCGTCTAATGCACTGATTTTCTAGAGTTTCTGTGATTTAAAAAGCTTGTTTCAGCTACATATTATAGTTATTTTACTGCCTGCACATTAGCAAAGTTGTTTTTTTCTGTTTAAATTAACAGTTTACCTGTTGTAGGCTACACTCTCAAGTGTGATTGCCATTTCTGTGCATTTAAAGTTTTTTTTTATTGTATCTGCTTTAATTTCTGTGAAAAAAACAAAAAAAAAATACTTGTTTTCCCACCCTTCTAAGCTAGTATAGTCCAGTGTACACGTTAGTGCTGAATTCAGGGCTGTGTTACACGTTTCTGTGTTTGCCCATACCTTACTTGGAGAGCAGGAAGTTTCTCTGTTCACTGTGAGAGAGGGAGGTTTGAGCAGCCTATCTGTCCCTGGAAGAGTGGTTTCAGCACAGAAAGTAGTAGTTTATTGGCCATTTTCAGCTAAATTCTATCTCTTTCATTTCCCTGCTTTAAAACCTGCATTTGCAAGGTTTTTGCACTAGTATACAGCTCAGCAATCTCCTTCCTGGTGCCCTGCAGAGTTCTACAGCAGCAGGGAGACATGATAAAGACTTTGGAGTGATTATCATTTTTCTGCTTTTTCTTTCTGTCCTTAGCCAATTCTGTCTACAACACTGATTTTCTATAGTTTCTGTGATTTAAAAAGCTGGTTTCAGCTATATATTGTTCTTATTTTACTACCTGCATTTTAACAAAATCATTTTTGCATTTAAATTATCTTTTTAACTGTTGCAGGCTACACACTGAATTGTGATTGCAATTTCTATGCATTTAAAGTGTTTTTTTATTGTATCTGCTTTATTTTCTAAAAAAATAAAAAATATATATACTTGTTTTCCCACCTTTCTAAGCTAGTATAGTCCAGTTTTCAGGTTAGTGCTGAATTCAGGGCTGTGTTACCAGTTTCTGTGTTTCCCCATACTTTACTTGGATAGAAGGAAGTTTCTCTGTTCACTGTGAGAGAGGGAGCTTTAAGCAGCCTGTCTGTTTAATTATTATTAATTTGGCAATAGCTATTATTAACAATATTTTTTGTAATTTTTTGTCGGATTTATTGATTGTTTGAGGTTGTTTTTGAAGTAATATGAATAATGAATAATTTTTTAGCGTTATGGTAGCTTTAATCTTATGGTCAATTAAGGTTGTAACTGTTAATTAATGGAAGTAATTAAACATGTATACAACAGTATGGAGTAGTTCTGAAGAAATCTTATGGTATAAGACTAAACCTAGGTTAACTACTGTGACTGTGTGGCTGTCTACTGGTTGTCGGATTTTAATAAAGTGGATTTTATCATTTAGTCGTGAATTTTCTCTTCCACTGTTGGTCCGAGTGTTACGAGTTGCTGCAATCCTGTGGTGTCTTTGGTTTTTGGTATTTTGCTGGTTTGAAGTTTGTTCTGTGTCTTTTTGGCGCCAAGGTATGGAGTCCAACTCGGACATTATGGACCTGTTAAACAAGATTAATACTCAACTGGGGGAGCATACTGAACAAATTAAGTCTTTGGTGGAGAAGCAACAAGTGGCGATGGTAGCTACCCATCCTATTTTCGGTAGTCTGGGTGTTCCCTTGACCCAATCTACCCCGTCTGGCTTACATTCTGCGCCTAACTCAGAGGAGGTGAATGTGGAGATGCCAGCTTCTAATCGGACTTTAACTAAAAATGCTAACAATACAGATGGTCTGGACAAAATGCATTGGAAAACGAATTTATTTAATTTTCAGCAGGAATTTTCCAATATAGTTCCAGCACAGAGATCTGATTTAACGTTGACCGAAAGGTTAAAAAACTTTGACAAAAAACTTTTTCAAATGAAAAAGCTGCAATTGGAAAACAGTTATCTATTGAGGAACATTGATTTGCGGTTAGTTCCAAAAGGTTTACATTTATGGAGATACCCTAATGGAATATCGGGAAATGTTGAAATGATTCAAGAGGTCCCTCAACTTTTTGACAACACTGGCTTGGAACTTATGAAGATTATGATTAAATATAATGACGTAGTTATAGCCAAACATATGGTTGAATTAGAACAAGAAAATGAAGTTATTTTAAGCGATTTGAATTTTGACCATTATTTGACTAATTATAAAAATATCTTGTCTAACGTCAATAATAGTATTCACAATTTATTTGTGAGGAAAACTAACAAGATTAAAAGAGACACTGAAGAATATCGCATCCAGAAAGTTTATCCGTTATCTAAGGGTTACCATGGTAACCACGGTACGTGGTAAACCCGAACCAATGTAATTTTCAGGATGTGACGTCACCAACAAATGGCCAGCATTTCGAACAAGAGGATTTCCCTTTAGACGAGGGCCCAAGGCATTCAGAAAGGCTACGCAATTGAGGCGTGGGTGTTCAGCGACAGAGGAAGGATGACAATGTAAGGTTCGTAGAGCAGGGAGCACGCCCAAAGAGATGGAACACTCAATCCAAACAGAAAGGGGTGTTTACAACAGACTGGAATTAATTCCTAGTTTTCCACCAATGAATGTGTCTGTTTTTGACTTTACCAAGTCTCCCATCACACCAAACAGTCATGTTTCATCGGGAAATGGGATTAATGTTGGTGCCAAGGTTAACATTAGTGGGGGAGATTTTGGAATTCCATCGTTGGCAAATGTAAGTACTGTTTCCAACCTGGACTGTTATAATCTTATTTCTCACAGAGAAATAATTCCATGTGAACATGAATTAAGTAAGACTAATAATTCTAATATTAGTATTAACGACAATGTTGAGAATCTTAGTATATATTTGGACTATACTTGCGACCAGCAAGCAAATAAGTATGGTAGCAATTTAACAGCTGAAATTGATGGTGAACATGAAACTGCAATAGGTGTCTATGAAAATTTGAACTTGACAGATTTGATAGAATTATTGAATGTTGATTATAATACATCTAATTCTTTTGAACCTAATATTATTACCAATTATCAAGGTGATTTTAAACTTGATAATTATTCTTTTAAGGTGTTTGATGTTGGTCATGCAGAATTGCTATCAAAGGGATTCACCTTTGTGCCAGCAACTAGTGGTAATATAGTAGATGTGTTATTGGATTTAAAATTATTAACCCGTAAAATGAATTTAAAGATGGGGTTTCAGGATGAAAAGAATTTTCCTGTCAGTGATTTGAAGAGACCGAGCAAATTTAATCCTCCAGTTAATAATACAGTGGCTTTATTTGAGAAAGCTTGTGAATTGCAAATAAGAGATTATTTTAGCAAAAGCTCGAAGGTCCATGATGGGGCTGAGAATAATAGGATTAAGTATAGGAACTTAACCCAAAATGAGAATGATTTACTTTCCCTACTTACTAATGACATGACTATTTGTTTTATGAAGTCCGATAAGGGCAATAGCATGGTCATTATGGATAGTAACGATTATTCTAACTATATGTTACAGATGTTAATTGAGGACACATACGTGGAAGTGACTTTAAATCAGGTTCATATAGCCTTTGCTAGAATCGATTTGTTGATTGAAGATTTGTTACTACAGGGGCAGATTAATGAAATTGACTTTAGTTATATGAAGAATGAATTTCCAACCATTAGAAACATTTTTGGTATCCCTAAAATTCACAAGGGTTTAAATAATGTAGCTTTTAGACCAATAGTTGATGCTAAAAGGAGTAAGACATTTTTTATTAGTAAATACCTGGATCACAATCTAAAAAGAGGTTTGGTAAAATTTGATTATATTACTAAGGACTCATGGAATTTTTTATACAAATTAAATTTTATTAAAACTAATCACTCTACATTATTTTTGACAATTGATGTTCAAAATTTGTATTTGGTTATTCCTAATAGTAAAGGTTTAGAGTGGTTAGAATGTCAGTTACTCAAAACGGGTATATATCAGCAAGATCAGATCAATGTATTCATTTCTCTTATGGAAATTGTGTTAAATAATAATTACCTATTTTTTGAAGGCAATTATTATAAGCAGGTGACTGGTGTGGCTATGGGGGCAGCTTGTGCCCCCAGCTATGCAAATTACATTATGTCATACTGGGAACAAAATTATGTTTTTGAAAGTGAATTTGCTACTAATATTCAATTTTACACCCATTTTTTGGATGACATTTTTATCGTATGGTAAGGTGACTCTGAGAGTTTATTGGAATTTATCGATTATATTAACAACACTGAAGAATTTTTAAAATTTACTTTTAACTATAGTAATCATGAAATTAATTATTTGGATGTTCTATTGCAATATGATCAAGTTTTAGGTACATTGACTTCAGGTATTTATAGAAAAGCCACTTTTTCTAATGCGTATTTATATTATTGTAGCTGGCATCCTAACCATCAGAAAAAAGCTATTGTGAAGGGACAGATGGTTAGGGCAGCCAGGATGGTTAATGAACCTGTAGATTTTAGGAATGAATTGGATAATATAGCTGGTATGTTCATTAAAAGGGGTTACCCTATTGATATAGTTACAAATATTAAAGAAGTTCTTTTAAAAAGAACAAAAGGTTTTTATCTGCCTTTATTAAAATTGGAAGTTGACACTACTAAAGTCACTTTGTATAATAATAAGTCAAATTGCGAAATTAATAATAGGGAGGTGATTAATGACAACATATATTTTATTACTACATACACTTGTGATACAGATTATATCATTAAAGTCATACAGAATAATTGGGAACTATTACAACTGGACAGCAATGTAAGTAAAAAATTGAATAAATTATCTAGTAACGTGTTTAGAAGAGCAAGGTCCTTCAAAAATTTATTAGAAAGGGGTATACATGTAGACAATGGATATCGGTCCCATAGGCCAATAGGCAATTTTAAATGTGGTAGATGTAGTCTCTGTTCTTTTATTTTAGTTACCAAAAATAAAATAATGGTGAGGAATGAATTAATATTTATTAAGGGACATTTCAATTGTTACACTAAAAATGTAGTTTATATGGCTGAATGCAGTTATTGTTTAGCGTTCTACATAGGAAAGACCTGTAGAATGTTTAGGGATAGAATAGGTGAACATATTTTAGATATTAGACATCAAAAGAACACCAATGCCCTTTATAGGCACATTAACCAATTTCCTGGACATAGTTTTAAATTTGCTATTATACAACAGATTACCAAGGATTTGCAGGGACGTATTTTAGACGTTCCTGGACATAGTTTTAAATTTGCTATTATACAACAGATTACCAAGGATTTGCAGGGACGTATTTTAGACGTTCACTTGGATATTTGTGAATTGAAATGGCAGCTGAAACTAGATGCCACTAGATACCCAGGTCTCAACGATAGCATTAGTATTGCTCCTTTGTTAAAACTTAGATATATTAATGGTTAAGGTTTACACAGGTGTGATTACTAATGTGTGTGTATATATATTTTTTCAACCTTTAATAGAGAATTATTAATTTACTGTTGTTAGAACTTTTATACAGACATATTTTGTATACTAATTTAATTGCACATCGTATTGAATTTATTAATGATTTATTAATATTTTATACAAGAATTAATTTGGCAATAGCTATTATTAACAATATTTTTTGTAATATTTTTTGTAGGATTTATTGATTGTTTGAGGTTGTTTTAATTTTATGGTCAATTAAGGTTGTAACTGTTAATTAATGGAAGTATTTAAACATGTATACAACAGTATGGAGTAGTTCTGAAGAAGTCTTATGGTATAAGACGAAACCTAGGTTAACTACTATGACTGTGTGGCTGTCTACTGGTTGTCAAATTTTAATAAAGTGGATTTTATCATTTAGACGTGAATTTTCTCTTCCACTGTTGGTCCGAGTGTTACAAGTTGCTGCAATCCTGTGGTGTCTTTGGTTTTTGGTATTTTGCTGGTTTGAAGTTTGTTAAATATTGTACTTATTTTACTGCCTGCACTTTAACAACATCGTTTTTGTGTTTAAATTACCTGTTTAACCATTGTAGGCTATACACTCAAGTGTGATAGCAATTTCTGTGCATTTAAATTATTTTTTGATTGTATCTGCTTTATTTAGTGAAAAAAATATATATAATTGTTTTCCAACCTTTCTAAGCTAGTATTGTCCAGTTTTCAGGTTAGTGCTGAATTTAGGGCTGTGTTACACATTTCTGTGTTTGCCCAAAACCTTACTTGGATAGAAAAATGTTTCTCTGTTCAATGTGAGAAAGGGAGCATTGAACAGCCTGTCTGTCCCTGGAGGAGAGGTTTCAGCCCAGAAAGTAGTAGTTTCTTGGCCATTTTAGGCTCATTTCTGTCTCTTTCATTTCCCTTCTATAAAACCCACATTTGTGAGGAGTTTGGGATAGTACACAACTCAGCAAGCTCCTGTCTGGTGCCGTGCAGAGTTCTACAGCAGCAGAGAGACAAAAGAGAGACTATGGAGTGATTAAGCTTCATTTTTCTGCATTTTCTTGCTGCCTTTAGCTAATTCCGCCTAAAACACCATTTTGTTAGAGTTTCTGTGGGTTAATAAGCTTGTTTTAGCTACATATTGTAGATATGTTACTGCCTGCATGTTAACAAAGTTGTTTTTGTGTTTAAATTACCTGTTTAACTGTTGTATGCTACACTTTCAAGTGTGATAGCCATTTATGTGCATTTAAAGTTTTTTTTTTGATTGTATATGCTTTATTTTCTGGAAAAACAAACAAACAAAAACAAACAAACAAATATACTTGTTTTCCCACCTTTCTAAACTAGTATAGTCCAGTTTTCAGATTAGTACTAAATTCAGTGCTGTGTTACAAGTTTCTGTGTTTGCCAATACCTTACTTGGATAGAAGGAAGTTTCTTGGTTCACTGTGAGAATGGGAGCTTTGAGCAGCTTGTCTGTCCATGGAGGAGTGGTTTTAGCCCAGAAATTAGTAGTTTATTAGCCATTTTGGGCTAATTTCGATCTCTTTCATTTCCCTGCTATAAAACTCACATTTGCGAAGTTTTTGCGCTAGTTTACAGCTCAGCAAGCTCCTGCCTGGTGTTCTGCTGAATTCTACAGCAGCAGAGAGACAAAAGAGAGACTTTGGAGTGGTTAAGTATAATTTTTCTACATTTTCTTGCTGCCTTTAGCTACTTCCATCAAAAACTCCAATTTTCTGGAGTTTCTGTGATTTAAAAAGCTTGTTTCAGCTACATATTGTACTTATTTTACTGCCAGCACTTTAAGAAAGTCTTTTTTTGTTTAAATTACCTGTTTAACCATTGTAGGCTACACACTGAAGTGTTATAGTCATTTCTTTGCATTTAAAGTGTTTTTTTGATTCTATCTGCTTTATTTTCTGAAAGAAAAAAAAAAAAAAAAAAAACTTGTTTTCCTGCTTTCTGAGCTAATATAAACCAGTTTTCAGGTTAGTGCTGAATTCAGGGCTGTGTTACAAGTTTCTGTGTTTGCGCATACCTTGCTTGGATAGAAGGAAGTTTCTCTGTTCACTGTGAGAGAGGGAGCTTTGAGCAGCCTATCTGTCCCTGGAAAAGTTGTTTCAGCCCAGAAATTAGTAGTTTATTGGCCATTTTAGGCCAATTTCTATCTCTTTCATTTCTATGCTATAAAACCCGCATTTGCGAGGTTTTTGCACTAGTATACAGCTCATCAAGCTCCTAAATGGTGCCATTTAGAGTTCTAAAGCAACAGAGAGACAAAAGAGAGACTTTGGAGTGATTAAGTTTCATTTTTCTGCAATTTCTTGCTGCCTTTAGCTAATTCCGCCTAATGCACCAATTTTCTAGAGTTTCTGTGATTTAAAAAGCTTGTTTCAGCTACATATTTTAGTTATTTTACTGCCTGCACATCAACAAAGTTATTTTTTTCTGTTTAAATTAACTGTTTAACTGTTGTAGGCTACACAGTCAAGTGTGATAGCCATTTCTGTGCATTTAAAGTGTTTTTGACTGTATCTGCTTTATTTTTTGAAAAACAAAAAACAAAAAAAAACTTGTTTACTTGTTTTCCCACCTTTCTAAGCTAGTATAGGCCAGTTTTCACATTAGTGCTGAATTCAGGGCTGTGTTACAAGATTATGTGTTTGCTCATACCTTACTTGGAGAGCAGGAAGTTTCTCTGTTCACTGTGAGAGAGGGAGTTTTGAGCAGCCTATCTGTCCATGGAGGAGTGGTTTCAGCCCAGAAAGTACTAGTTTATTGGCCATTTTGGGCTAAATTCTGTCTTTTTCATTTCCCTGCATTAAAACCTGCATTTGCGAGGGTTTTGCGCTACTATACAGCTCAGCAAGCTCCTGCCTGGTGCCCTGCAGAGTTTTGCTGCAGCAGAGAGACATGAAAAAAACTTTGGAGTGATTAAGTATAATTTTTCTGCTTTTTTTTTCTGCCTTTAGCTAATTCCACCTACAATGCTGATTTTCTAAAGTTCCTGTGATTTAAAAAGCTTGTTTCAGCTAAATATTGATCTTATATTACTGCCTGCACTTTAACAAAGTCATTTTTGTGTTTAGATTATTTGCTTAACTGTTGCAGGCTACACACTGAATTGTGATTGCCATTTCTGTGCATTAAAAGTTTTTTTTGATTGTATCTGCATTATTTTCTGAACAAAATATATACTTGTTTTCCTACCTTTCTAAGCTAGTATAGTCCAGTTTTCAGGTTAGTGCTGAATTCAGGAATGTGGTACAAGTTTCTGTGTTTGCCCATACCTTACCTGGATAGAAGGAAGTTTCTCTGATCACTGTGAGAGAGGGAGCTTTGAGCAGCCTATCCGTCCCTGGAGGAATGGTTTCAGCCCAGAAATTAGTAGGTTATTGGCCATTTCAGGCTAATTTCTATCTTGTTTATTTCCCTGCTATAAAACCCGCATTTGTGAGGTTTTTGCGCTAGTATACAGCTCAGCAAGCCCCTGCCTGGTGCCATTTAGAGTTCTACAGCAGCAGAGAGATAAAAGAGAGACTTTGGAGTGATTAAGTTTCATTTTTCGGAAATGCCTTGCTGCCTTTTCCTAATTCCACCTAATACATTGATTTTCTTGAGTTTCTATGATTTAAAAAGCTTGTTTCAGCTACATATTGTAGTTATTTTACTGCCTGCATATTAAAAAAGTCATTTTTGTGTTTAAATTACCTGTTGAACTGTTGTAGGCTACACTCTCAAGTGTTATAGCCATTTCTGTGCATTTAAAGTGTTTTTTTGATTGTATCAGCTTTATTTTCTGAGAAAAAAAACAAAACAAAAAAAATACTTATTTTCCCACCTTTCTAAGCGAGGATAGTCCAGTTTTCATGTAAGTGCTGAATTCAGGGCTGTGTTACAAGTTTCTGTGTTTGCCCATACCTTACTTGGAGAGCAGGAATTTTCTCTGTTCACTGTGAGAGAGGGAGGTTTGAGCAGCCTATCTTTCCCTGGAAGAGTGGTTTCAGCACAGAAAGTAATAGTTTATTGGCCATTTTGGGATAAATTCTATCTCTTTCATTTCCTGGCTATAAAAGCCACATTTGCGAGGTTTTTGTACTAGTATACAGCTCAGCAAGCTCTTGCCTTTTGCCCTGCAGAGTTCTACAGCAGCAGAGAGACAAGAAAAAGACTTTGGAGTGATTAAGCATAATTTTTCTGCTTTTTCTTGCTGCCTTTACCTAATTCTGCCTAAACACTGATTTTCTATAGTTTCTGTGATTTAAAAAGATTATTTCAGCTACATATTGAACTTATTTTATTGCCTGCATGATAACAAAGTTGTTTTTGTGTTTAAATTACCTGTTTAACTGTTGTAGGCCACTCAGTCAAGTGTGATAGCCATTTCTGTGCATTTAAAGTGTTTTTTGATTGTATCTGCTTTATTTTATAAAAAAAAACAAAAAACAAAAATAAATACTTGTTTTCCCACCTTTCTAAGCTAGTATAGGCCAGTTTTCACATTAGTGCTGAATTCAGGGCTGTGTTACAAGATTCTGTGTTTACTCATACCTTACTTGGAGAGCAGGACATTTCTCTGTTCACTGTGAGAGAGGGAGCTATCTGCCCATGGAGGAGTGGTTTCAGCCCAGAAAGTACTAGTTTATTGGCCATTTTGGGCTAAATTCTGTCTTTTTCATTTCCCTGCATTAAAACCTGCATTTGTGAGGGGTTTGCGCGAGTATACAGCTCAGCAAGTTCCTGCCATGTGCCCTGTAGAGTTTTGCTGCAGCAGAGAGAAATGAAAAAAAAACTTTGGAGTGATTAAGTATATTTTTTCTGCTTTTTCTTTCTGCCTTTAGCTAATTCCACCTACAATGCTGATTTTCTATAGTTTCTGTGATTTCAAAAGCTTGTTTCAGCTAAATATTGTTCTTATTTTACTGCCTGCACTTTAACAAAGTCATTTTTGTGTTTAGATTATTTGCTTAACTGTTGCAGGCTACACACACTGAATTGTGATTGCCTTTTCTGTGCATTAAAAGTGTTCTTTGATTGTATCTGCATTATTTTCTGAAAAAAATATTCTTGTTTTCCTACCTTTCTAAGCTAGTATAGTCCAGTTTTCAGGTTAGTGCTGAATTCAGGGCTGTGTTACCAGTTTCTGTGTTTGCCCATACCTTACTTGGATAGAAGGAAGTTTCTTTGTTCATTGTGTGAGAGGGAACTTTCAGCAGCCTATCTGTCCCTGGAGGAGTGATTTCAGCCCAGAAATTAGTAGTTTTCTGGCCATTTTGGGCTAATTTCTATGTCTTTCATTTCCCTGCTATAAAATCTGCATTTGCAAGTTTTTTGCGCTAGTATACAACTCAGCAAGCTCTTGCCTGGTGCCCTGCAGTGTTCTAAAGCAGCAGAGAGACAAAAGAGAGACTTTGGAGTTATTAAGTATCATTTTTCTGCATTTAATTGCTGCCTTTAGCTAATTCCACCTAAAACGCTGATTTTCTAGACTTTCTGGATTTAAAAAAATGTTCAGCTAAATATTGTACTTATTTTACTGCCTGCACTTTAACAAATTTGTTTTTGTGTTTAAATTACCTGTTTTACCAATGTAGGCTACACACTAAATTGTGATAGCCATTTCTGTGCATTTAAAGTATTTTTTGATTGTATCTGCTTTATTTAGTGAAAAATATATATATAATTGTTTTCCCACCTTTCTAAGCTAGTATTGTCCAGTTTTCAGGTTAGTGCTGAATTTAGGGCTTTGTTACAAGTTTCTGAGTTTTTCCATACCTTACTTGGATAGAAGGAAGTTTCTCTGTTCAATGTGAGAAAGGGAGCTTTGAGCAGCCTGTCTGTCCCTGGAGGAGTGGTTTCAGCCCAGAAAGTAGTAGTTTATTGGCCATTTCAGGCTAATTTCTATCTCTTTCATTTCCCTTCTATAAAACCCACATTTGCGAGGATTTTGGGATAGTACACAACTCAGCTAGCTCCTGCCTGTTGCCCTGCAGAATTCTACAGCAGCAGAGAGACAAAATAGAGACTGTAGAGTGATTATGTTTCATTTTTTCTGCATTTTCTTGCTGCCTTTAGCTAATTCCACCAGAAATACCAATTTTTTAGAGTTCATGTGATTTAATAGGCTTGCTTCAGCTACATATTGTAGTTATTTTACTGCCTGCACATTAACAAAGATGTTTTTGTGTTTAAATTACCTGTTTAACTGTTGTTGGCTACATTTTCAAGTGTGATAGCCATTTCTGTGCATTTAAAGGGTTTTTTGACGGTATTTGCTTTATTTTCTGAAAAAAAAACAAAAAAAAACCCAAACAAATATTCTTGTTTTCCCACCCTTCTAAGTTAGTATAGTCCAATTTTCAGGTTAGTTCTGAATTCAGGGCTGTGTTACAAGTTTCTGTGTTTGCCCCTAACTTATCTGGATTGAAGGACGTTTCTCTGTTTACTGTGAGAGAGGGAGCTTTAAGCAGCCTATCTGTTCCTGGAGGAGTGGTTTCATTCCCAGAAATGAGTAGTTCATTGGCTGTTTTGGACTATTTTCTATTGCTTTCATTTCTCTGCTATAAAACCCACATTTGCAAGGTTTTTGCGCTATTATACAGCTCACCAAGCTCCTGCCTGGTGCCTTTTAGAGTTCTAATGCAGCAAAGAGACAAAATAGAGACTTTGGACTGATTAAGTATCATGTTTCTGCATTTTCTTGCTGCCTTTAGCAAATTCCATCTAAAATGACGATTTTCTAGGGTTTCTGTGATCTAAAAAACTTGTTTCAGCTACATATTGTACTTATTTTACTGCTTGAACTTTAACAAAGTCATTTTTCTGTTTAACGTACTTGTTTAACTGATGTAGGCTACACATTCAAGTGTGATAGCCATTTCTGTGCATTTAAAGTTATTTTTTGATTGCATCTGCTTTATTTTCTGAAAAAAAAAAACAAAACCAAAAATATATATACTTGTTTTCTTGCTTTTTAAAGTTAATATAGACCAGTTTTCAGGTTAGTGCTGAATTCAGGGCTGTGTTACAAGTTTCTGTGTTTGCTCATACCTTACCTGGATAGAAGGAAGTTTCTCTGATCACTGTGAGAGAGGGAGCTTTGAGCAGCCTATCTGTCACTGGAGGAATGGTTTCAGCCCAGAAATTAGTACTTTATTGGCCATTTCAGTCTAATTTCTATCTCTTTCATTTCACTGTTATAAAACCTGCATTTGTGAGGTTTTTGCACTAGTATACAGCTCAGCAAGCCCCTGCCTGGTGCCATTTAGAGTTCTACAGCAGCAGAGAGATAAAAGAGAGACTTTGGAGTGATTAAGTTTCATTTTTCTGAAATGCCTTGCTGCCTTTTCCTAACTCCACCTAATACATTGATTTTCTTGAGTTTCTGTGATTTAAAAAGCTTGTTTCAGCTACATATTGTAGTTATTTTACTGCCTGCATATTAAAAAAGTAATTTTTGTGTTTAAATTACCTGTTGAACTGTTGTAGGCTACACTCTCAAGTGTTATAGCCATTTCTGTGCCTTTAAAGTGTTTTTTTGATTGTATCAGCTTTATTTTCTGAGAAAAAAACAAAACAAAAAAAAAATACTTATTTTCCCACCTTTCTAAGCGAGGATAGCCCAGTTTTCATGTAAGTGCTGAATTCAGGGCTGTGTTACAAGTTTCTGTGTTTGCCCATACCTTACTTGGAGAGCAGGAATTTTCTCTGTTCACTGTGAGAGAGGGAGGTTTGAGCAGCCTATCTTTCCCTGGAAGAGTGGTTTCAGCACAGAAAGTAATAGTTTATTGGCCATTTTGGGATAAATTCTATCTCTTTCATTTCCTGGCTATAAAAGCCACATTTGTGAGGTTTTTGTACTAGTATACAGCTCAGCAAGCTCCTGCCTTTTGCCCTGCAGAGTTCTACAGCAGCAGAGAGACAAGAAAAAGACTTTGGAGTGATTAAGCATAGTTTTTCTGCTTTTTCTTGCTGCCTTTACCTAATTCTGCCTAAACACTGATTTTCTATAGTTCCTGTGATTTAAAAAGATTATTTCAGCTACATATTGAACTTATTTTATTGCCTGCATGATAACAAAGTTGTTTTTGTGTTTAAATTACCTGTTTAACTGTTGTAGGCTACTCAGTCAAGTGTGATAGCCATTTCTGTGCATTTAAAGTGTTTTTTGATTGTGTCTGCTTTATTTTATAAAAAAAACAAAAAACAAAAATAAATACTTGTTTTCCCACCTTTCATAAACTAGTATAGGCCAGTTTTCACATTAGTGCTGAATACAGGGCTGTGTTACAAGATTCTGTGTTTACTCATACCTTACTTGGAGAGCAGGACATTTCTCTGTTCACTGTGAGAGAGGGAGCTATCTGCCCATGGAGGAGTGGTTTCAGCCCAGAAAGTACTAGTTTATTGGCCATTTTGGGCTAAATTCTGTATTTTTCATTTCCCTGCATTAAAACCTGCATTTGTGAGGGGTTTGCGCGAGTATACAGCTCAGCAAGTTCCTGCCATGTGCCCTGCAGAGTTTTGCTGCAGCAGAGAGAAATGAAAAAAAAAACTTTGGAGTGATTAAGTATATTTTTTTCTGCTTTTTCTTTCTGCCTTTAGCTAATTCCACCTACAATGCTGATTTTCTATAGTTTCTGTGATTTCAAAAGCTTGTTTCAGCTAAATATTGTTCTTATTTTACTGCCTGCACTTTAACAAAGTCATTTTTGTGTTTAGATTATTTGCTTAACTGTTGCAGGCTACACACACTGAATTGTGATTGCCTTTTCTGTGCATTAAAAGTGTTCTTTGATTGTATCTGCATTATTTTCTGAAAAAAAATATTCTTGTTTTCCTACCTTTCTAAGCTAGTATAGTCCAGTTTTCAGGTTAGTGCTGAATTCAGGGCTGTGTTACCAGTTTCTGTGTTTGCCCATACCTTACTTGGATAGAAGGAAGTTTCTTTGTTCATTGTGTGAGAGGGAACTTTCAGCAGCCTATCTGTCCCTGGAGGAGTGATTTCAGCCCAGAAATTAGTAGTTTTCTGGCCATTTTGGGCTAATTTCTATGTCTTTCATTTCCCTGCTATAAAATCTGCATTTGCAAGTTTTTTGCGCTAGTATACAACTCAGCAAGCTCTTGCCTGGTGCCCTGCAGTGTTCTAAAGCAGCAGAGAGACAAAAGAGAGACTTTGGAGTTATTAAGTATCATTTTTCTGCATTTAATTGCTGCCTTTAGCTAATTCCACCTAAAACGCTGATTTTCTAGACTTTCTGGATTTAAAAAAATGTTCAGCTAAATATTGTACTTATTTTACTGCCTGCACTTTAACAAATTTGTTTTGTGTTTAAATTACCTGTTTTACCAATGTAGGCTACACACTAAATTGTGATAGCCATTTCTGTGCATTTAAAGTATTTTTTGATTGTATCTGCTTTATTTAGTGAAAAATATATATATAATTGTTTTCCCACCTTTCTAAGCTAGTATTGTCCAGTTTTCAGGTTAGTGCTGAATTTAGGGCTTTGTTACAAGTTTCTGAGTTTTCCCATACCTTACTTGGATAGCAGGAAGTTTCTCTGTTCAATGTGAGAAAGGGAGCTTTGAGCAGCCTGTCTGTCCCTGGAGGAGTGGTTTCAGCCCAGAAAGTAGTAGTTTATTGGCCATTTCAGGCTAATTTCTATCTCTTTCATTTCCCTTCTATAAAACCCACATTTGCGAGGATTTTGGGATAGTACACAACTCAGTTAGCTCCTGCCTGTTGCCCTGCAGACTTCTACAGCAGCAGAGAGACAAAATAGAGACTTTAGAGTGATTATGTTTCATTTTTTCTGCATTTTCTTGCTGCCTTTAGCTAATTCCACCAGAAATACCAATTTTTTAGAGTTCATGTGATTTAATAGGCTTGCTTCAGCTACATATTGTAGTTATTTTACTGCCTGCACATTAACAAAGATGTTTTTGTGTTTAAATTACCTGTTTAACTGTTGTTGGCTACTCTTTCAAGTGTGATAGCCATTTCTGTGCATTTAAATGATTTTTTTGATTGTATATGCTTTATTTTCTGAAAAAAAAAAAAAACAAACAAATATACTTGTTTTCCCACCCTTCTAAGTTAGTATAGTCCAGTTTTCAGGTTAGTGTTGAATTCAGGGCTGTGTTACAAGTTTCTGTGTTTGCCCATACCTTACCTGGATAGAAGGAAGTTTCTCTAGTCACTCTGAGAGAGGGAGCTTTAAGCAGCCTATCTGTTTTTGGAGGAGGGGTTTCATCCCATAAATTAGTAGTTCATTGGCCGTTTTGGACTATTTTCTATTGCTTTCATTTCTCTGCTATAAAACCCACATTTGTGAGGTTTCTGCGCTATTATACAGCTCACCAAGCTCCTGCCTGGTGCCTTTTAGAGTTCTAATGCAGCAAAGAGACAAAATAGACCCTGGGATTCATGTAGCTTGGTGCAAGGCTTGCGCCGACCGTGCGGTGTGAAGATGTTGCAGTAGTGCCACATGCATATTAATGAAGGCGTGCTGCCGCCACAGCCACGTGCGTAGGAAAGGCGCGCGAGTGCATAGGGTGTGTCGAAGTGCTGCACGGAGGCGTTGAAATGTCAGCTGTCGACGTGCAACCTAAAATGCTTGCATATAACAATTTGCAAGCAATAGTAATCACATCTATCAGTGTCCGTGGATACTGAAACGTATGCAAAGCATGCAAGACAGTTCTTGCGAAAACAAAATGAAGAAGCAAACACAAATGCACAATAGGGAATAACGGGTCCCTATCCCACGAACAAATGACATTGAAAACCGTGTGCCCATAGTCCAATGCAGTGTAGATAGTTATACCAAGTGGAAGTGAAACGCATCATATGTTAGCGCACCGCCAATAGGTACGTCCAGCCCTATGGTCAGAGTCACCAGCTGACCCATATTGTGAGGGAGGGTACACAGCTGGACAGATGTGTCCATAACAAAAAACACGATAAATGTACAGATCTAGCGACCGTATGAACGAATTATATCCCACAATGCATGTAATAGTCACATACAATAGGTATGTCCGTATTTCACATACCAAATGTGACAAGAAATAGAATAAGCATGTAAACGAAACAGAAGGAGCATATAAATTGCTACAACAATAAGGCAACATGTAGGCTGAAAGGAACAGTATTATCCATACTGTTGACTGTGGATACATTTTGTCCAGTACATTCGGATATGTGTCCGGAATATATCCCATCCTGGACATAGGAAAAGGTGGCATCCTACCAATGATTAGAACAGTCAGCCAAAATCCGCACATCAGCGGTCCAAGCTGAACTTGTCAGGATGTGTCACAGTTGAACGGGTATTACCCGGGTACACCAACCATGTCATGAAAGTTAAGTATGGGAATGTACCTATGTGCGTGAGATATAGCATGTGGAAAGTCAAACATGGCAGAGTAGTCCACACAACCATACAGGTACCTGACATATGTAGGGTATGCAATGTGTTACCTTGACCGTGTCATGGGCCATCAACCAAAGCAGTGATGTTGGAGTGTCAGGAATATGTGTGTGTGGGGGGGTGGGTAATGGTATAATCCTCCAAGGCGCCACTGTGTCGTATGCAGAATAGGTGAACCAGAGGTGTATGAGGGAGCACTGGGTGAAGCAGAAAGAAACACAGAAACATGTATACACATCTGCAATACAACCAGACAGGTCATACTGTAGAACACAATCCCACAAACATATGAATATTAAAATGTGCGATACAAATGTATAGACATGTCACCGGCACATACCCACAGATTGGTCCTGATGGAACTGGCCATATCAAATGCAACACACCTGGATGCATAATGGACTACCCAGCATCTCCTCCACAGCACACAACCCGCTCCCATACCTGAATGTCCACCAAATCCAGCCATACTTGGCCTACTGGTTTGGTGCAGCCACATCTACACATAGTGACCACTATGCATATGTAGTAGGTAGTGTCACCCTAGGCAGTTTCAGGATTGCAAACTATGTATCCCTTGCATGTAAAATCCCCAGCACATTTTCGTAACGCCAGAAGAATGTTCGGTATTTGTCTTGTTTTGGTCTTGTTCAATTTTTGGGATCTCCCTCATGGGATAAGTAACCTGTATAAACATTAGAATGGGTATGAAGACACGAAGTCCAGTCCTGTAGATATCGGGACACAAGTTGGAATGTGCAGTAGTGGTGCACAAGACTGTCCAGCCCTAGATGGTCATGCAGAACCTACTACCCAGGATCAAACACCTGCCCGTGATGCATGTGTCCCGACACGAATAAGTGAGGGAATATATTGCACACATTTGCATAATGGCACATGGTATAAGGGTGATGAAGGCACTGACGTAAACAGGATACCCCCTGATCCACTGTGTGAGGGACAATTAATGTGTGTGTAGGTGTGACCTGACCAACAATGATACAATGCCAAATGTCCTGTGATTGTAGGAAATAACTATGTACCGTACTGCATGTAACAGTTGCCTAAAGCGGTCACATCAGGATAGAATAAACATAATTTGTAGAAGAAACAGGCAAACAACAAAAGTGCCAAAGGTATAAGGCTCACAGCTAGGAAACAAATGAATGTTCTAAACCTGCACTGACCATGGCTCTGTGTTGGCCCAAACAATCTGGTGTCCGCAGTAGGGTTACCATCTGTCCTGCTTTGCGAGGGACAGTCCCTCTTTGGACAGTTGTGTCCTGACAAAATACATTACAAATGGCAAATGTCCTGGGATTGTAGGACATAATTATGTCCCATATGTTATGTAATAGTTACAGAAAATAATTATTTCAATATCTAAAATACCTAAATGTTACAAGAAACAGAATAAGCAACTAAACCGCTACAACAATAGGCTTTTATGTAGGCAAATAAGTAAAGTTCTATCCTTTGTACTGACCGTGGGTATGTGTCAGCTTGTAAAATCTGATGTGTGTTCTGAAAATGTCCTATCTTGGCCATTTGAAAAGGTGGCAACCCTACTCCCCAGAATACATCCCAACCTGTACATATGACAATGTCAGCGCTACCAATGGTCAGAGCATTCGCACAATAACTGGCCAGCCTCTTAACCACTCAGAAAGCCAGTGACCTTTGGGGGAAAGGTGTTGAATGAGAATGACTACTTACAACAATGAAGAGTAATAGAAGCATTTAACCGCAGAAAATTAGTAGTTTTACGAATCTGTCAACACATTCCAAGTTAATAGTACTAATATGGTAGAAGTGTCCGTGATTGTCCCTGAGTTGTTATAGCCTTGTCCCTGTCACTGTAGAAACGAGTCCCCGAGTATCACAGAGGTCCATACACATAAGTACACCAACCAGCTGTCACATCTGTTGACAGGACTATTGCATGCCTGTAGTGAATTTATAACAGATGTCCAGAATAATATTCATTGTATCTATAAATGAATGAAAGAGTTAATGAAAAGGGAGACACGTGGAAACCACCCCCCAACCTGCATTATGTAGTGGAACCACTCCCCACCTTTAATTATGTAGTGCTGACCCAATAACGTGGCCAGAGGTGCCCAAACACCTGCGTCTGTAATCACAGGTAGAATGTTAAAATCTGGAGTAACTCTGTCTATGTGCTATGTCTGATCTTAGCGCCAGGGCAGTTCTAGTCACCAGTTGGCCAAGCTTAAACCCGGCCCAGCACATGAACACCCTGACAATCAAGCACGCGTATGTGCGAGGACTATAAGCGTAGCAGTTCTGAATATCCTTGGAGTGAGTAGACTTGCAGCAGGGGTCCAGAGCAGTAGGAAACAGGGAATGTCCTAATTGTAGTATTGCAGTTTTCCCAGCAGGAGAATGGATGCCTGCTGTATAAGGGAAGCAGTGAGGAGTATGTCAGAGTAGCTATGAACCATGGGTATACATATAAATTAGCCAGGACACCAATAGCGTAGTGGTTACAGCATCCACCCAACATAAAGGCATTCCTGGTTCAAGTACGACTATAGCACATATTAATTGTGTAATGAATGCCTCTGTGCTGTAAAGCCAAAATTTATACATGTAAAGGTGACCGCGTTCGCATGGGTCCATTAACCGGATTCCATCAAAGTGGTACTTTCATAAGGAATAAGGCACATGTAATCCCAAATAAGTGCCTATAAACATATGTAACTCAGAATAAGTAGATGCAAGTGCGCCTGTGCGGGTGTACGCAGCTATTAGCATAGCAAATGTATGTTGTCTTGTACAGCTGTAACTTTTATATATATATAGATAGATGTGTGTATAGAAAAATATCCACAGACATAACAGAAATATACAATTATATATCTACATATTTATCTATATATACACACACACCTATATATATATATATATATATATATATATATATACACACACACACACACATATATATATATATATATATATATATATATATATATATATATATATATATATATATATATATATATATATACATACATATATATATATATATATATATATATATATATATATATATATATATATATATATATATATATATATATATATATATATATATATATATATATATACATATAGATATGTAAGGATGAAAGCAAACATAAGGGTTGTGAAGGGAATCCAGAGCAAGTAAGGAATTATGAAGTGCTCGCAGCGTATGTCACATAAAGCTGCACAAGTGTGAGTAGAGCACCGCTCTTCACACCAGAGGCAGGGTTATACCAGTGGCCATAACATTGCTGAAGTGCTATGTCAACATTGTAAACAGACGGAATGTAGTACATGTTGCGACCACCTACACTTGTAACCCACAAATCATTTGTAATCCATAACACCAGGAAAGGCACATATGTGCAAATATGAATGGATGGTGAGCCTGTGAATACATGAGGTGGTACAAAATCTGTCTAGGGCCTCAACGCTCATGAGAGGGCAATGTGTAAAGGTGTGTCATGGCTGCGATATCAGGTGTATAATGGCTGTTATGCATGGAAACTCAACACAGTTGTGCAAGAGAAACTATGAATATGCAATTATGGACACAGGAGTGCTAGGGTATGTTGCACAGGGTGCAATGGAGCGGCCCGTGGAGGTCAGCTAGTACGTAGGTGTGATTCCCAGATAGACCGTCGTTTGCGTGGAGACATGCGTGAATGGGCATATCGTTGTCGGACGTTGTGCATCAGGGCTGGCAGCCTGGCATGTAAAACCTATATGCCACCCATGAGTGGAACGGAGTTCTGCTGTGACAACCCCAATCCGGGAAAAGCAGAAAGACACAACTACATGAAGACAACAATATGTTGACGTACAGTCACAGTAACACAAACACACATCCTATCAACAGTAATAATATGAATGTGCACAGAAGCAAACACAGTAGCAGGAATAATAGGCTGCTTATACAAGTAATAGGTCAAATGACACTGTATCAGATCCCAGTTAGCAGCGGCACCCCAGACATGAAAAACATGCGACATCTGTCCGCTGTATAATGTGCAATATACTGAGGACAAGTTCACTGGAGTAAAGTGTCGGTGTCATAATGACTAAGGCAATAGTATGCTGTTGAAGCAGAGATAAAACCCAATACGCATGTGTAAGTGTCCATGTCTGGGAAATGTATAGGTTAACGGACACACAGATGTATATATAGATAAAAACGTATATATACATATATCTATATTAATTTACATACACATATATATTCATACGGATATATATATATATATACACACACAAGGATATACTGTGGATATATATAGATAGATATATATACACAAACAACAGGTACTGATATATACACATACACACAAAACAAAATATATATGTCAGTGTAGATATACACATGTACATAAATAGGTTACTTCACAGTAATTAGGGGTAACATATTTACAGCCCGGGCATATGTGACTAGGAGGTCCAATAAATAAACATTGTACCCCCCCCCACATCACCCAGCTAGGCCAGACAGACATACAGACAGGCAATACAGATCAATACACTGCCGCTGTCCAAAACACCAGTAGGAAAGTACCAGTGGGAGAGTTCTGCAAGGTCTACACTTTAAACATGGATAACGGTGTCCCTTGCAAAACCCCAAAAATTCAGGGTACGTGTGAATCTGCTGACATTAATATGAGCAGGATGTAGGTGTACATGGAACAGTAGGTTGTGCAAGTGTGATAATACATGGGTTGACAAAATGTACGACATGTGTCCCGAGACGGGGAGAGTGGGCAATGTGTAGGGGTGTGCTCATACCCCAGGTGCGCTCGCAGTAAGTATTTGTCACGACTGCTGTAGAGGGGTGCCAGGTAGGTGGACCATGGGTATGCATTAATGGGCTTAAGTGTGCAGGTGCTGGTTGGCAGAGATGTAGTAGGCCCGCCCAGTGGACATCATTAATATTCCTATGTGGGCATAGCATACGCCTACACCTCTCAAACCTGAAGAGCACATCTACCGGATAGTCTGTAAATCATTGGGGGAATACATAGAGACCAAATCAGTGCCGTGTACCTGATTAACATGGACGTCCATAGTTATGTATCAGAATGTAACAAAGTCCAACTAAACACTTCCAGAACTAGTGATATTAGGTGAACAGGTGGCGGAATACAGGTAATGACAGATGACAACATGTATGAGTCATAAACAGCATGTAAGTCGACAAACATGAATGAATACATATGCTCTGTGACTGTGAATGTGTCTGGTTAATAGAACCATTCATCTAAATGTGTCCCACAGGGTGTTATGCATTGTCCCTGATACAGTGTTCATTCACACCCATTGGTATGTGAGTTCTGCTATTGATGGAAAGTGCATAATTTGCTGACCACCTTAGGTAGATGATAGCATAATAGAAGAGGTTCAACAGCCATACACCTGCGAGGGACACACCCGTCTGGGCAGTTGTGTCCTGCAAAATGACAGTTATGGCACATGGCCTGTGAGTTCGGGAATGGAGGCTATATAGTGTGTGTAGTGGTGTCAGACATCAATTTGTTGTATCAGTTACAGCTACATGTAATAGGAAACAGTACTATCAATTATAATGCTTCATAAATAACCTTAACGTATGCAAACCGTGGAAGTCGTCCGTTTACTACTGGCTGTGGGTATGTGTTGCCTTGACACATGTGATAGCTCTACATATAGTTTCTATATGGCTGCCACCATTCTGAATGGCCAAAGTGGAACCTGCTCTGTAGAAATGTCAGATGTACCAGGGCAGAACATACCTACAGCCATGCATAGTATAGAAATATACATATCGGAGCAAACCAAAGCGTAGTCTAGCAGCAGTAAAGTTGCTTATGCTACTACATATGACATATCGATGTGTCAGGTATACAAGACCTGTAACAAGCAACCAGTACAGACATGTACAACATGAGAATGTCCCCTAATCAGGACAGTCGCAATGGCTAGAGTATTGTCCATACCACTCAACTGTCCCTGAATGTCAGGTACGTCCCTGAGTTTGACTGAAAGTTTAACTCTGTCCCTCTTAACCCCTCCTAAAATTAGTGGCTGTTGAAGGAATGGTGGTGAATTACACTTACTGACTAATAACAGTAAGTAAGAGTTATAAACAACTGTTACTTCCGAATATGTGTATTAAGTCATATGCTCTGATTCTGTCAATGTTTCCAGTTAATAGCACTACTTTTGTAAAAGTGTCCCTGATTTTTCTTGACATGTCCCTGATTCTGTAGAAATGTGTCCCCGATTGGTGGAGAGTTCTGGTATTGTCACATGAGATATGCATGATGAGGGACTGTCCCATGCAAAGTGGGAAAGGTGTCACTCCTACAGTCTCCCGTCGTGCAATCTGAAAGGTGGACAACGTGCAGTAGGTATGCGGTAGCATGACTCAGCGGACAGCTGCATTAAACTCAAGTCACATGTCAGCATTGCAGAGTATCGGTTCCCATGTATCAGGCAGATAGGAGTAGATCGTATGAGGAACACGCATATAATATGATTATGTTACTGGACAGGCCGCCGAGTCCGTACAGTGGAACGCCTGCCGTCGCCAAATGGTTACACATACCCGATACTGTAGCCATGTAGTCTGATGTAATACGCATCACAAGGGATCACACACACCCACCATGAGTGACAAATGTAAGCGGAAATGTCAGTGAGCGAGCGGCTGTAAGCGTGTTTGTCTACCAGTATGTCAGTAGTGCACTGTCAAAGAAATGTGGAGTCTAAACATGTATAAGGTGATGTGACCAAAGGTAAGCAGTGCTTAACACTGTGCAAACCCACGCACAACTGCTCCCACCTGCTGGAATGTGCCTTACCCAGTCTGTATCCAAAGGCATCGGCCTGTCCACCAACAAAGAACCGCCCTATACACATGATGGTAGAAGTACCCTGCGCACATAGCTCATGTGAATTAACAATAGACCATGGCATATGTACAGACAATAGACCACACACACACCATACACCATAGACATCCAACAGTATAGCAATGTACTGGCAGATATGTCCGGACCACTGGTGTATGCATGCCTGGCCGTCCTGTGTTTCAGTGTGTGAGCATGCCCAGTATGACTGTTACGCATGTTGTCGACTGACATTACTGTCATACCGTCATGTGTGTGAGCATGCCAAGTATGGTCAACTGTATTGCATGTGTCACATGTCCAGATAGTTAGTACTGTGTTGCTGACACCTCCATTCTACACAGACAGGTGTTATGCTGTGTCTGCAGGGTAGCTAATGGTCATGTGGCATTGACAGTTGCTACATGTCTGCATAGCATGGGGGGACATCCAACCACAACCACAGTCCTACACAGCACCGTGGGTGGTGCACATGACTCTCACATGTGTAGGATTGACGGGGGTCACAGCCAACAGTTGTACACATCTGCTGCTACTGTACTGGTATGCCGGGTACTCCATGTCAGTGTGTGGACCTACCTAAATTGCTGGTTGGAGGGATACCAGGGTACGTCAGTTCCCAGCTTTAATTACCAGCACAGTAGTGTTGGACATCCTAGCTTACACAACCTACATCAAACTGCCTGGCCTGCTGTCATCTGTGTGTGTCTTAGGGGGTCGGAGTCATTCATTGGGCATATCCATAGGCCATCGTATATCATTTGTCTGTATTGGTCCACATCTGTCCAGCTGCATGGAACGTGTGTGGGCTGTACGGACATACATGATGGTCAGCCCATAATCTGCAGTGGGTTAGGACACCCTGTGTACTACAGGCTACCATTGTGACCCCCGTATGCGCTACAGAGGTCATGGTGCCACTATGGATGTGTATTGTCTGCTGCCCTAACATTTGGCCACCACAGTCACTTGTATGCTCACATACATACCATAGCAATGGATAACTACACATTCTAATACAACTGCCACTTGTTAGGTCAATAGACATAACCTGGGTGTGTTCCGGACATGAGGACGGTGCTGGAGTGCTGCCTATGTCGGATGCACACAGTGCACCTCCTATACATGGCCGAGCACAGGTACTGTCATGTTTGGCATGCATTGTACTGTGTGCGGGTCAGAGAGGGGAAATCCGTGGGTACCTACTGTGTCAGTGCATATGCCTTGTGTTGCCTCTTTGCCAAGGGCAGGTCATACTGTGCACGGGCTTTCGCCGACTGTGCCCTGCTCAGGTAGTTCCTTCACCAAGTCACACTGTGCCTGTACAGGCCTTGGCAGTGGTGTTGGGCTGTGTGGCCCTGCCCCATGCTGTTTCTGCTGCAACTGTTACTGCAGGATAAGATTGTGTAGCATAGCAAATACCATAACAACTTGTATGCATGTAGCTTGTGAATACTGTAGAGCTCCAACGGATGTGTCCGGATACCAGAACTGTGAACTGAGCATCCCAAACACATGCAAAAGTATATGTCTTGCCTGTGCATCCACCTCAGTATGGTGTGAGTGTTCAGGTGTGTGTGCATTGCTGATGGGTGTCATCAGCCACGACACCAGTGTTTACCCAGCATCCCCCACTAGGAGACTGTAGGGGATGTCCATATTGGCATTGGTGTGCTACAGCTGTGTCAGAAGCCATATATCGGACACATCATAGCTTCCAGGGCAGACAGCACACACACTCAATCTCATGCCCTGGCCATCGCATATGGCTTAGCTGTTGGAGGGTATGCCCCTGCAGTGACTGTAGGCCCTACTCTGCTCACTGGGTGGTGCTATGATGTGTATGTGTGTGCAAGCTATAGCACCCAGTACCCCAGGGTAGTCATCCATGTGGTTGAACAGATGCATATTGCTGGTCTACTAATCATGTGTGTTGAGGACATGTGCGTGCTCACTAGCATGTATTGACATGGCGTCTGTGAACTGGTGCAATACTCTGGATGCAGATGCCTGTGAGATACCCATGATATCCGCAGTTGTGCTGTGTGAGGTACCTGTGGCTAGTACACCTAGGCCAACACATACCATGGTATCCACTGTGATGTGTTTCCCTCGGCCTGTTTGATGTGTCAACTATATTCGAGACCTGCACCTGGCTGACTACATATATATATATATATATATATATATAAAACAAAAAACGGAAGACACCAAATGATAAAAACTTGTATAAATTCCAAAATTTCCCCAGTGTGATGCAGCAAACTGTGAGCAAATTCTTCAATTCTTCAGCTATCATTCAATAAGAAACAGATAATCCAACAGCGAACTAATAAAACACAAGTATTTAATGAATGTAAGCGCTTTCACGGATTCAGTGTTCCGCTTCATCAGACATCAAGAACAGAAAAAATCAGCATGTTTAAATATCTTCTCACTTAGTTCACAGTCAGTCAAACAATTAAACAATTAAGTACTGAATTAATTAAGAAGTTGTTTACCAAATACTAACCAGTCTATATATAAAGCTATAAAACACTATTAAATGCTTTTAAAGTTAAAAGTTGAAAAGAGTTAAAAATTATTTCATACATACAATTTCAAATACATGAGTTATACTACAAATAATCATTTAAGTCTTCTCTTCTTGAGAATAGGTTGGAGAGAGACAGTTTCATTTAAGCCTCTCCCTCGATGAGCTTTCAATCTAAGAATCCAATATACTTCCATTCTCTCAGTCTCAGTGCTGATGTCTCCTTTTGTTAAGTTGTCATGGACAACCTGCAAAATCTGAAATAAAAATGTATGTTCCTTTCCCATATTTAAGGTGTGTTTCGCTATAGCACTATAATCATCCTTTCTATTAGTGCAATAAATATGGTCTCTGATCCTCTCTCTCTAAGAGATCTATTTGTCTTACCAACGTAGTATTTAAAACAAGTTTGACAGTGTGCTACATAAACTATGTTTCTAGTATGACAATTACCCGTATCTCTCAATGTCCATAAATAACCCATATCCGGGTGTTTAAAGAAACGTGAAGAATCAATATACATGCATTGAGCACAGGTGCCACATTTTTTAGTACCCATACTGGTAATATCGAAAGTATTATGTGTGTATTGTTTATTGCAAAGTCGTTGTTTAAGGGACTGTTTATTACTATATACAAATCTGGGGTGACAGCCCAATAAATCTTTAGTTTGTTGGTCGACCAATAATATGTGCCAATTGCGTGACACTGCTTCCTCAACTGTATGCACATTCATAGAATATGGAAGGATGATATTTATATTATTATGATGGTATGCATCTTCCTTTCTATGGTCTTCACCACTATCTCTGTGTCAGAAATATGGTTTCGCATGAGTTGACCATAGGGCTAAGGCTTGGGAACATGAATAGTAATAATAATTTCAATCAGATGCAGGTACGTACTATAAAAAAGGTGTGGCAACAGGGAATTTAGTTTGGAACATATCCCAATATGTTTTGACTGACGATGAACTCAAAGTACTTAATAAGGGGTTGACATTTATCCCCACAACTAATATTGATTATGGTGAAGCTGATTTGGCAATCAGAATGTTTTTGCGGAACTTTTCTTTGAAATTAATGTTAGGCAACCAGAATGTGACTGTTAATGAACCGTACAAGAGGAAAAGTTTATATACCCCACAAATGCCTTCACATTTGGATGTCTTTTTAAAAGCATTTGAGAACAGTCTATATGATGACTTATTATATGATAGATTGAACAAAGACTTTAATCTAACTATGAATGAGAGGGCAGCTTTGACTAGTTTGCAACAGAATGAGGCCATTACGATATGACCAGCAGATAAGGGTGGCCCGGTTGTTATACTGGACACTAATTATTATGTGCTTACTATGTCTGATATGTTACAAACCTATGAGTATGAATTGATTGACCTAAATGTGATAACAGATATACAAAATCAAGTTTTTTCTAATTTAAATTAATGTTTTAACATGGGCATTATTACTAAAGAGTTGCTACATTATTATTTGGTTAAGTCTCCCTCTTTACCGAGGATACACGGCCTACCAAAAATCCACAAGGACCCCCTGCAGCCCAAATTTAGACCAATTGTGGCTGGAGCGTGATGGGTTATGGAACCCATCTCTATCTATTTAGACCATGAGTTGAAAAACATTCTATCCTGTTATAAATATGTGCTCAGGGATACTGAGCACTTTTTGAAAGATTTGTATGCTTTTACAACACAACTTGATAACTCTGATGATCTTAGAAATACGAAAAAATGGCAAACAAACTATGAAACGAAACACAAATCAGGTCCAACAAACAAGAACTCTAAACCATAAAAAATCACTAAAAAATGAAAACTGTAGTCGAAATAGTAGGGCCTAAAAAGGAAATCATTTATTTAAGCGCTTTTCGTCTACTATAGTAGACGAAAAGCGCTTAAACTCTGATGATCTGATACTGCTAACAATGGACGTTAAGTCCTTGTTTACCAGTATTCCTAATGATAGGGGGATTCCAATGGTTAAGGAATTACTCCTAGAGAACAATAACAACTATATCAAAGTGGATCTACTGTGTTTACTTTTAGAATTGGTACTAGAAAACAATGTATTTACATTTATGGACAAAATATATAGGCAGAGGAATGGAGTTGCCATGGGCACCAGTTGTGCAAATACTTATGCCAACTTGGTCATGGTGGCTTGGGAACAGGAATATCTGTGTAATCATCTGCAGATATTATTCTACAGACGATTTGTAGATGATCTTCTTATTGTATGGAAGGGTAACAATGATGAATTACAACAGTTTTTAACGTACATCAACTCTACATCTACTTTCTTAAAGTTTACTCATGAAATATCTTTTTCATCCATAAATTTTTTAGATGTTACAATTTCTTTGAATTATGGTAAATGGCAAACAAAGACCTATAGAAAGCCCTGCTATAAACCATCATTCCTACATAGAGACAGTCTGCATAAAGATAACCTTTTTAGAAATATTGTAAAGGGACAGGCAATGCGACTTTTCAGATTATGCTGTGATGAACAGACGCTACTAGGTGAGATCGAAAACCCTTAAGCATGACTTTATGCAAAGAGGTTATTGTAAAGAGGAACTTGACTATTCATGTTCCCAAGCCTTAGCCCTACGGTCAACTCGTGCAAAACCATATTTCTGACACAGAGATAGTGGTGAAGACCATAGAAAGGAAGATGCATACCATCATAATAATATAAATATCATCCTTCCATATTTTATGAATGTGCATACAGTTGAGGAAGCAGTGTCACGCAACTGGCACATATTATTGGTCGACCAACAAACTAAAGATTTATTGGGCTGTCACCCCAGATTTGTATATAGTAATAAACAGTCCCTTAAACAACGACTTTGCAGTAAACAATAAACACATAATACTGTCGATATTACCAGTATGGGTACTAAAAAATGTGGCACCTGTGCTCAATGCATGTATATTGATTCTTCACGTTTCTCTAAACACCTGGATATGGGTTATTTATGGACATTGAGAGATATGGGTAATTGTCATAATAGAAACATAGTTTATGTAGCACACTGTCAAACTTGTTTTAAATACTACGTTGGTAAGACCAATAGATCTCTTAGAGAGAGGATCAGAGACCATATTTATTGCACTAATAGAAAGTTTATTTAAACACACCTTAAATATGGGAAAGGAACATACATTTTTATTTCAGATTTTACAGGTTGTCCATGATAACTTAACAAAAGGAGACATCAGCACTGAGACTGAGAGAATGGAAGTACATTGGATTCTTAGATTGGGAGCTTATCGAGGGAGAGGCTTAAATGAAACTGTCTCTCTCCAACCTATTCTCAAGAAGAGAAGACTTAAATGATTATTTGTAGTATAACTCATGTATTTGAAATTGTATGTATGAAATAATTTTTAACTCTTTTCAACTTTTAACTTTAAAAGCATTTAATAGTGTTTTATAGCTTTGTATATAGACTGGTTAGTATTTGGTAAGCAACTTCTTAATTAATTCAGTACTTAATTGTTTAATTGCTTGACTGACTATGAACTAAGTGAGAAGGTATTTAAACATACTGATTTTTTCTGTTCTTGATGTCTGATGAAGCGGAACACTGAATCCGTGAAAGCACTTACATTCATTAAATACTTGTGTTTTATTAGTTCACTGTTGGATTATCTGTTTCCTATTGAATGATAGCTGAAGAATTGAAGAATTTGCTCACAGTTTGCTGCATCACATTGGGGAAGTTTTGGAATATATATATATATATATATATATATATATATATATATATATATATATATATATACGGTTCTAGGTCATAAGGTCGACAGCCACTTTCACCGACAACAGAAACATCGACACCACATTATCGACAAACCATAAACACGACACCTCACATGCCCGACAAACAAGTAACCGACGGTCCACAAACACGAAACCCCATACACTGCACACACCACAATAACAACAATAAACTAACAAAACACATCCCCTTATCCAAAAACCACACACAGAACACAAGCACACCAAAATCCTCACAAACCCACACTAAACCTCACACACACAACTATGTACAACTCTAACCCAAACCCTTACCCTAAGGTCCGTCACTATCGCACACTCAGCTAACCGCCTAACCCTAACTCACTTAACCCACCCCTAACCCAACAAATACCACTACCGCACACTTACATAACCCACGCCCTAACCCTAACTCACTTAACCTGCCCCTAACCCAAAAAACTGCCACTACCGCACACTTACCTAACCCGCGCCCTAACCCTAACTCACTTAACCCACCCCTAACCCAAAAAATACCACTACCGCACACTTACCTAACCCGCGCCCTAACCCTAACTCACTTAACCCACCCCTATCCCCACAGACTGTCACTATCCACACTTACCTTACTCGCACCCTAACGTCCGTCACCACCGCATACTCACACAGCCTTCTTTCCAACTCGCTATCCCTGGCGTCGGCATGTTCATCCGTAGCGTCGGTCTTCTGAGTGTCGATCATCTGGCGCCCGCTAATCCGTTGTCGGTTATATCGGCTGTCGATCTTCTAACCTAGACCCATATATACATACACACACATACAAGTACACACATATGTAGATATGGCATTTATATCACAAAAGCAGACCACATGACAGAAATGCATTAGACAGGAATGAAAAGGAAACTACATGTGCCACCTGCATCATGTAGTGTTGTTACTATCAAGGCATGTGTGTTATGTTTCGTCACACGGGTCAGACCATATCAAAGGTAAGAGTAGGGCTGCTGACAGTTACTCACCAGACCTATTGGCGAATGTATGTGTTGACAATCCAGTGTCTTGGCAGAATATGCGGGCTGTGGACACTATATAGGTCAGCAACAAAACACACTGAAGACATTCCGCAGCAAGCCACCCACAAATACCAACACATACGGTATAACTGCCAAACACACACACCTGCCTTGCCTTGGAATCGTGCACCTACCTGTGTAGTCTACCACACTACAGCATTATGCAGTAACAGAACGCGCTACCGAGTTCCAGCATCACTGAACTCTCACAGGCATACATCTAGGCAGATGACATAATCTGCAAAGGCAAAGATGCCGATAGGGAATGTATGGGGAGTGAGACATCTAAAAGCATTACTCTGTCCCCAGGCAACTGGAAACACACACACACACAGACACACACATGGCAAGGCTGGGAGTCGAACATACACCTTACTACCTCATCACACTACAGCATTACGCAGTTACAGAACACGCTATCAAGATTACTGGAACACAACACTCCCAGAAGCATACTTCTAGGTGGATGACATCATCTGCAAAGGCAAATACGCCGATAGGGAATGTATGTGGAGTGAGCCATCTAAAAGCATTACTCTGTCCCCAGGCAGCTGGAAACACACACACACACACACACACACACACACACACACACACACACACACACACACACACACACACACACACACACACACAGACACACACTTCGCAGGGCTGGGAGTCAAACATACACCTAACTACCTTATCACACTACAGCATTACGCAGTTACAGAACGTGCTATCGAGATTACTGGTACACAGCACTCCCAGAGGCATATTTCTAGGTGGATGACATCATCCACAAAGGCAAAGATGCTGATAGGGAATGTATGTGGAGTGAGCCGTCTAAAAGCATTACTCTGTCCCCAGGTAGCTGGAAACACACACACACACACACACACACACACACACACACACACACACACACGCACACTTGGCAGGGCTGGGAGTCGAACATACACCTAATTACTTTATCACACTACAGCATTATGCAGTTACAGAATGCACTATCAAGATTACTGGAACACAGCACTCCCAGAGGCATACCTCTTGGTGGATGACATCATCCGCAAAGGCAAAGACGCCGATAGGGAATGTATGTGGAGTGAGCCATCTAAAAGCATTACTCTGTCCCCAGGCAGCTGGAAACACACACACACACACACACACACACACACACACACACACACACACACACACACACACACACACACACACACATACACTTGGCAGGGCTGGGAGTCAAACATACACTTAACTACCTTCTCACACTACAACGTTACGCAGTTACAGAACGTGCTACCGAGATTACTGGAACACAGCACTCCCAGAGGCATACTTCTAGGTGGATGACATCATCCGCAAAGGCAAATACGCTGATAGGGAATGTATAGAGAGTGAGCAGTCTAAAAGCATATTACTGTCCCAAGGTAGATGTAGACAAACACACGGCAGTGGTGTGAGGGGGACAACTGCCTATCTATGGAGCACTATTACAACACTACATAGATACGAGATGCGCCACAGACAGTACACCCTTCAAGACAGTCAACCAGTGTGTTCAATGTAGGCATCCATCCTGACGTGGGGTATGGATATCTGTTGCCTGGATGGCCACCATCGCTATACAGGATGTCAATGGCCATGCCCATACACAGGCACATCACCGACACAAGGTGTCACTGGGCATGCTCACACACTTAGGTTCATAAGTTAGCATTAGGCTAACTGCCCTTGCAGGCCATTTTAAGCCTAGCCAATTACCCCATGTGAGAATCAAACCCTGCACCTTGTGTTTGCAAGGTAAACACCTTAACCATTCTGCCATCCTCCCACCCAAAAAATAATCAGCACTCCCAAGTTACAAAGCCTGGACCCTGCACACTATAGGCAAAGTGATTTACCACTAAGCCATGGCACGTCTGTTTGGAATGTTCTGTGTGTCCATCTACACAATGGCGTACTGGGCATGCTCACACACTTAGTAGAAATGAAGGGCTATCTTGCATGCACACGGATTCTAAACATGGAAGTGCACAGTTTGGAATGTACTGTGTGTTCATCTACACAACGGCGTACTGGGCATGGTCACGCACTTAGCAGTTGCAAAGATCTGTCTTGCATGCACATGGTTATAAACATGGAAGGGCAAAGATTGGAATGTACTGTGTGTCCATCTACACAACAGCGTACTGGGCATGCTCACACACTTAGCAGTAGCAAAGGGCTGTCTTGCATGCACACGGATTCTAAACATGGAAGGCACAGTATGGTGTTACTGTCCCCACGTACATGAAGGCCACTCACATATACTGACCAGTACACACTCAAGAGCCATCACAGATGTCTCAGGTGCAGATCACAGAGATAAACGCCGCATTCTACTATGTAGCCCTCAGATATCACCATGTCCTTGGACCAGCAACACACATCCATACATTACCACAACACCATGTGACTCATGACCAGTGGACTGTACATAGGTCTACAGTAACTGTGCAGACTACACATGTACTGACAGGGTTCCATCATGTGTTATGCAATGCAATGATACCACTGTACATAACCAGGTTGGCTCTACACATAACAGGGGCCCTGGGTCTTACACAGCTGTAACAGATGACTGTCACTGTACACCAAAGAACACACATGTTTGGATATGACATACATGTAATCGCAGTGGATATGTACATGGACCACACACACACAACACATATGTACATAGCATAGCTTTTGCTGTCCTCCATGCAGACAAGTGGCTACAGCAATCACACGCATGCACATGGAAGGTAGGTCCATGGCTGTTGAATGCTAACAGTACATGAGGTAGCAATGTTGACCGAGGAAACATTCTCTCTGTACTAGTTACCCATGACACCCATCATATCATACAGCAGTCCATGTGTTATGTATGTCATCACACATGTCCACCAATTGCAATGCATACAAACATGGCTACATGACAGGCATGTAGGACCAACACACATGTACATGTAGTGGTGTGCATGTAGCTACGATGCATGTGCAGTAGCTGATGTATGTAATTCATCTCTGCCTAACTACAACATGCAGTTGCAATGCAGCCCCATCATTGACACCTGTATATGGTGAAATACTGACAGTATGGTAGGATGTACATCAGGTATGGATGGATGTGTGTACATAAAGTGGTGATCCACCTTTGCAGATGGATGTTTGCCGGGGACGGCTCACAGGTGTGTCACAAGCCATCCTACCATTACATGTGCAAACAGTATGCTATGTTACTGTTACTTGACGGTGAAGACATAAAACCTACACAGCGGTCGGGTGTTACTGACTGTAAGTCACATGACACCTGTAACACTTGCATCCTCCCGTGTGCATATAGCAGCACAATTGCCGAAGGTAGCGTTGGTACACATAATGCGGCCAATACTGCTGCATGTCTGTCAAACGTATCATCATATAGCAGGTGTATCATTCACAGTACTGCCATGTGTGTTTGCTTGTGTGACCATATATGCCACATATGGTGGGGAATACATCCCAATTGTTACACATCCCTGTACACTGTTGTAGAGATCTGTACATACTGCAGTGTGGAAAGCATGACGTAGGCAGGGGTGGTGTGTATATCACACACATGTCAGCTATCCATATGTGAATGACATTTGTGGACTCCACAGTGTGTGTGTGTGTGTGTGTGTGTGTGTGTGTGTGTGTGTGTGTGTGTGTGTGTGTGTGTGTGTGTGTGTGTGTGTGTGTGTGTGTGTGTGTGTATGTATGTATGGCTGCCTGGTGCATGGAGTGAGGGTGTATGCTACCATACAGAACAGACAGGATCCCTAACCCCTCATGGTGATGAAGTCTACTACCCTGTTGATGCCATCGGTCTCAGCCTTACTGGCTGCCTGTACATGTTCATTCTCTGTGTCGCGTCGTGTGGGTGCACATAGGCAGGGGTCCCCACATCAACACTATCAAGTGTGCATTATAGTGTTGTTGACCCTGTGAGTCTGGGCATATTACTGTGTGTTTCTGTGTATGTCTGTGTGTGTTCTCATCCTGTAATGTGACAGGGTATTACTGCTACACAGTGAGGCCTCATGCTATCAAGTGGCCTTTAACGTTATCATCGGCCAGACTGCTGTGTAAATCCCTGCACCATGTCAACATACCTGTGATGTGACCTGGTATGGATGTCACGTCTCTAGCCACTGTAGCCTATTAAACAGCCCACATGCTTCCGGATCAGTAGATGTGTGGACATCTGTGGTATGGTAGCCTTTCTAACAGTCAGGTTGAGGCTACATATAGCATGGTGGTATTTCCATACATGCCTGTGAGTACTCCACATTTACACATGGGAATCTGCAAACAATGCTACTTGTTGGCACATGCAAGTAGACCATAAGGAGGGAACCAGGGCATCATTACCAACATGCTGTTACTGTTGTTACCAAGACACATACTGTGAACATATAACAATGCACTATAAACCTGTACTACATGGTATACCTGGTGCGTGTCAACAGTACACAACTAATGTAATATACACTTCTCTCACTATTCTGTTCACCCTGTGCATCAGACCATTTGACCATGTCCCTGCACCGATAGTGTGGATGACAGGGATGTGGCACAGGGATCATCATATGCACAGGGTGATAATGTTTGCCAGGGGCATAGGCTGCACCAGTGGATGACATCATGTGTGTGGGTAAGGGCCGGTGATCTGATTGGACATGTGTGGTCATTATTCATGTGGGTGTTGCGGTGCCCTACAGATGTTTTTGCTGTGTGCGTGTATGATTGCACACAGTTCTGCCTTTTGCCAGGCCTACACAGGGGTATTATTGACAGCTCCAGATTGTACAGACCAGGATGTACAGCTCACTGTGTCCGCCATGGCCATGTGACCTGTGCCTGCCAGGGATTGCATGGGCACTACCAGGAGGAGGTATAGATTGGCTACTGTCCGATGACACATGTCCACTGGAACTGTGTCCCCGCTGGGAACATCCAGGGCCACGTCCACGTGGCCTGCTGTGTCCTGGTGTGGACAGCGCAGCACCAGCTGCACTGCTACTGCTACCGGCACTATGGGAGCGGGCATGTGAGGTGGCTCGTTCACATTGACCTGCACTAGGTGGTGTAGCTGGCCTACGTCCACATGGCCTATGCCTCACTCCTACCAGATGTTCCAGCACAGACAGCTCACACTCGTGGATTGCCATGCCACGGTCAAGGATTCTGACCATGTCACCCAATTGCCTGTCCAGAACATCAGCAATCTGCTGTTGAGCATTTCCAATGCCTGGATGTTGTCGTTTAGAGTACGGATAGCAGCCCTCTGAAGCCTCTGCCATTTTCTGTTCAGCACGTGCCTGTGCCACCATTACAGTCTGGAACATGTGTCTGGTGACACCAGCTGCTGCGCTCTGTCCTGTAGATGCATGTCTGCCATAGGTCCTCCTACGAGCAGCACTGGCCACATGCTTGTGTGGCACATCTGCAGTCATTACACTGACACTATGGTGTGGAGACACACCTTCTGTAGCCACCACACGTTCCTGTTCCAAGCTAACACATGCTGACTGTCCTTCCTCTATGGCCACTGGTGATGGGGTATGTGTTGGCATGAGAATTGTGTGTGGGAAGAGGGGGACATAGCTGGGATGGCAAACATTGGCACAGATTCAGCCCCTGACAACCCTGCCTGTACCTCATACATATGTTCATCACTGCTAGTATCTGTGGGGACACTAACATCAAATGGACCGCAGGAGGGTAACGCACCTACATCACCTGTGAATGCAAAGAAAGACTCTACATTACAATAGACACACACAGACACACACACACAGACACACACACACAGACACACACAGACACACACACATACACACCATGCATGTTATTTTACAGACGGCATGCAGCATGCATGTGATACAGCAGATGGCATGCAGCTCAGACATTAATAGTGGTAGTTAGCATACCTCCCTGGGTGGCACACAACAGCAAGCAGGTGTCATATCAGTAGCCATGCAGTTCACACAATCATGGTAGTAAGAATGCATCCCTGTGATATACCATGTGGACCAGCACAGGTTAACAGTACACATGGCTGAAATGACCTTGACATGTAATCTGCTGACGTGTGCATTGACATGCATACATGTCTGACACAATGGTGTCCTGACACATGTACAGCGTTGTAATGGGTATCACATTGCAGTGTTGTCTGTAGGCCCTACAGATAAAATGCACGTTTAGCAAATGTGCATGAGCATGGAAGGGTAGTGTGAGGCATCTACATTGCTATGCAGTGTGAAGTACAGACACTGTGTCATTGCATGGCATCATGAGGCATCTATATTGTTACACAGTGTGTAATATGCACACATTGCATAGCCATAACTGCGTGCATACACATGACATAACTGTGGATTGTGACCCACATTGCTGAGGTGTATACACACCAAACCATGCTGTGTCATGTTACAGGTCACTGGAAGACCTATGGATTACACCCCTGCACAACTACTACAGAGTCTTAGCTGCCTGGCAACCATGAAAACAGGTAGAGACAAGCAAGGCAGCAAACACCTACAGATGAAAAGTAATCTTCTTTAATACAGATAAAATGTTGATATTGATGTACCCCACACACACACGAGGTGCACGGCTGATGGTGATGTCCTACAGCAGCAAGAGAAATGTACGGTATCTGTGACCTGATGTGGTGTCAATGTCTGTGGAAGCTGTACAGGTGACTACTGTCATGCTATGACACAGTCATGATGTTCAACACATCTTATATGGTCGACTTACGTGACACCTCCACTAGCTGTGCACAGGCTTTTAGGATGTCCAGTGTATCACATCAACTGTATAATCAGTCAGCTAAGGCTATAGTTGGACCATGTGTGAACAATGTGCAACAGGGTGTATACACATCACATCTACTGTGTGGCTACATGTCTCTGGCCATCCTCCATGGCCATGTTTGAACATGTGTTGGCCAAATGTTTGTGATGGCCGTCTATCTCACATGTCTGTGTAGTCCCATATGACATACACCCATAGATGTCAGATATGTCACCATCCACAGGGCTATGCAGACAATGGGTTGTATGTTTAGGTTCATAGGTTCATACTAGGCTATTTGCCCTAGGGCATTTATAAGCCTAGCCAGAGTGTGTTTGGCGTTCGCCACCCATTTTAAATTAATTTTGCTATGCCCTTTTTTGAGGTTAGTATACTGTGCCTCTGTCTAACAGTGACACAGAAGTGATACCCGGGGTAAACCTATGATCCGCCATCCACTCATCAAGATTCCTCTTGAAGAGAGTCAATGAGGGACTCTGCCTAACCTGGACTGGGATTTTATTCCAGAGTGAAGGGAGCCTCTGGGTTATGAATCTGTCCCTCCAGCATGTCCTATTTATTTCAGTGCTGAGGTTCAAGTCTCTCGATCACGTAGCTCGATGGGATTTGGATTTTCTGAGGTGCAGCATGTCCATTAATTCAGGGTTGGACATGGCTTTATATGTCAGGCACAGATCACCTCTGAGCAGGCGCTATGCCACTGAGTAGAGCTGGAGTTTCTTTAACCGGGCAGCATATGGCATCTGTTTGAGCCCTTTGATCCTCTTGTTGAGGTACTTTTGGGGTCTTTCCAGTTGCTGCAGGTGTCTGGTAAGGTACATCCCAAAAGGGGCATTCTTCTCAATTATGGGCCTGATGAGGGATGAGTAAAGAGGCACGATGACCTCCCCTGATCTAGATGTGAATCCCTTCATGATTAGGTGGGCTATATAAAATGTTTTTCTAACCACTTTGGCCACGTGGTTGTCAAATGAGAGATTGCTATCAACTTGGGTCCCTAGGTCCCTAATTACTTCTGCTGTACTTAATGGATTACCACTTGTGTGGTAATTTGTGGGAACTATTTTTTTGCCAAAGGGGATGACTATACACTTTATTGGCGTTTAGCTTGAGGCCATGGCTCTGGCACCCGTTGTCTGTTTCTATGAGGCCCTTTTGGAGGATGCTTGTGTTGGCTGGAGAGTCGATTATGGCACCCAGTTTGCAGTCATCTGCGAACTTGGTCAGCCACAGTCCTTCTGTGTTGGCCTGTACATCTGAGAAATATATACCGAACAAGAGAGGTCCCAGGACTGAGCCTTGTGGGATGCCACTTGTAACTGGTTTGGAGTCTGACATGGCTCCAGCAATTCTAACCATGTGGGTTCTGTCCTTGAGCCAGGTTTGAATCCCATCTAGTGACATAGGGGCTTATATTTAAGCTGGTTAGCTTATCTATAATGCCTGAGTGGGGTATTGTATCGAAGGCTTTTGCGAGGTCCAAGTAGGCTGTGTGGACCACCTTCCCTCCAATGGCCTTGGTGACTGTTTCAAAGAAATCGACCAGGTTTAAGAGGCAGGATCTGCCCTTAACAAAGCCGAACTGGGTAGGATCCAGTGTCTGTAGGTCCCCAATATCTTTATTTATAAGGTCCATGATGATCCTTTCCATAGCTTTGCAGACCCAGCTAGTCAGGCTTATGGGGCGATAGTTTCCAGGATCCGTTGAGGCACCACCTTTGTGGAGAGGGATCACCGTTGCTGTACGCCACTGTTTGGGTACAAATCCTGTAGTAAGGCTGAGATTGAACAGTAGTTTTATGTTTGGGTTTAGCTCTTCTTGGAGTTTATGTAGGACGCAGCCCAGGACACCGTCTGGTCCCATTGATGCTGTGTTTTTTTGCTTTGGAGAGGGCGGCTCTTACCTGAGCATCTGAGATGTCAGGTGGGCAGCACTCTGCTGGGATAGATATTTGCCCTTTTGGTGGGGAGGGGGGGAGAAGTTTGCACTGAACCTGTCAGCTAGGATGTTGGCAATGTCTGTGGGTTCGGTGTATTTTTTGTCATTTTGGACTAATTTTGAGCATATCTGGGAATTCCCACCCAGGTTCCTAACTTAACTAAAGAAAGCCTTGTGATTATCCTTAGTGTCCTGTGCAATTTTTCTCTCAAAGCTGGCCTTAGACGATTTTATGAGTGCCCATATTTTTTTGCTAATACTGATCAGAGATGCCTTCCCTTTTTGGGATTTTGCTCTATCATGTAGTAGCTTCCTCCTTCTATTGTATAGTTTGTTTATGGCTGGGGTCCACCAGACAGGACGTCTGCCTTTGGAGGATTGCATCCTGGTTTTATTTGGGATTGCATGATCCATGCATTCCTGAAGGTGTTTATAGAATGCCTTTATAAAGGATTCTGCGGTCTGGGCCGTATTTTCCACAGGCCCGGGGGCTTTGAAGGATTCCACCATGGTTTTGAGGACTGTGAAATTTGCTTTAGAGAAGTTTTTCACTGTGGTTTTCTGGGCAGGGGGTGGGGTCGGGATGTGAATATCCAGTGATATTAGTTTATGGTCTGATCTTACCAGTGTGGGATACACTTCTGGTCTGGAGCATAGAGTCCCCATGTTGGTGATGATCAGGTCCAGTATGTTTTCCCTCTTGTGGGAGTGGTAACAAGTTGCTCCATAGCATTTGAGTTTATAAATTCTAGGAACCTTTGGGCTAGGGTGTTGGAGCTAGAGTAATGCTCCCAGTCTATGTTTGGGTAGTTGAAGTCGCCCAATATAATGGTGTTTGGAGAGACCTTCATATTTTCCAGTGTTCTCAGGAAGGCCAAGTGGAGTTCCTGGGTTTGGGAGGGTGGTCTGTAGCAGGCTATAAACTGGAAGGCAGTTTTACCCACTGTTAGTTGCACATGGATAGTCTCTGATGCTTTGTGCTGTGCCACCAACCTGGAAGTGTGGGTATCTTTGACGAATATTGATACCCCCCCTCCTTTTGTGGTTCGGTCCAAGTTTTAGGGCCAAAAAGCATGGTATGAGGTATAACCTGGTAGTGCTGGGGTGCTCTCGGGAGTCTTGAACCAGGTTTTTGTCACTGCACAGATATCGATGTTCTCCATGCTAAGGAAAGTTTCGAGTGCATGCATCTTGAGGTTTAGATTTCTGGTGTTGAGTAGCACTACTCTTAGTTTCTTATCCCTTGTGATACCTATGGAGGTGGGTTTGTCTTTTGAGCCTTGCCTAAAAAAGGCACTATGGGGTAGCAAGAGCATTTGCCAATATCCGAATGCCCAGGGGTGATAGGTGCAAGCTGTCCCTAGCAAAGCATCGTAGCTTGTCGAGCATGTCATCCCAGGCTGACAGGCATTGGATTCCCTTTGAATGACACCAATACTTAAGCCAATTGTTGAAATTGATCATCTTGTCTTCATATTGTGGCATCATTCTTGGTGAGGGTAAGATGCTACTCAAGGTCAGGGTCATACCGGCCTGGGCTACATGCTCAGAGAGCTCCTCTATGTCTCTTTTCATGTAGTCCAGGGAGGTACGTCTCAGGTCATTCACACCAGCATGGACAATGACTGAGTCATATTTGTACTTGCCTTGGAGTGACCTGAGTGCTTGTGCTATGTGGCGGATCCTAGCACCCGACAGGCAGCTCACCGTGACCTTCTCATTGTTCAGCCTGGTGAGCGGGACGTCAGTGTGCCTGACGATAGAGTCACCTATTACAAGTGTATCAGGTGTGTTGTTTAGCCTTAAGGGCTGTGACTGTTTGGCACACTGGCTTTGTGAGCTATGTGTTGCACATGTTTTGTTTTGGGTGTGCGGTTGCTTGGGTGTCTGCTTTGGAGGTTTCTGCTTCTTAGGCAGATTTTTATTTAGAGCCTCCGAGTATGTTTTTGTGTGTTTATGTGTTTGGTTTGCTGTCGTGGTAGGTCTGTGTGAGACTGGAATTGTAGTGAGTGTGGTTTCCTTTTCCTCCTGACTGGTTACGCCAGTACTGAGTTGAGAGAGCTTAGCCTCCAATTTGGCTATATGGTTGCATCTCTCACATGTGTTGGAATTTGTTTGGAGGAGGAGAGGGTTGTCTGTGTACATGAGGCAGTTGTAACATTGCCTCAAGATTCCCAGATTCACCAGCTGGACCGGAGAGGAGATTGACAACTGACCTTTGGACATGCTAGAATAGTATTGGGAATTCCTTTATGACTGAAAAAAAAAGGGCCAATGGGGAACAAGGTACTCAAGGGGAGTTTGTGAGGGTGTAGTGCTTTTAATTTTTTAGTGCTGACTTATATAATTGCTTTAGTGAGCAAGTGCCAGGTAACTTAAATGCAATGTGCTACAGGTAACTTAAATGCAAAAACGACAAACAGTAACTTTCATTCAAGTGAAACAAGGAAGTAAGTACAGTAAGCAATGCAGATATCACTAGGGATCCACAGAAGTGCTGAGAAGCCGCGTTTTAGGTGGAATTAGCATTTCAGGGAAATAACAAGCAAACAAACAACAAGCATACAAACAAAGCTAGATTCAGCAGGCCTGAATCTAGTCTATGCTACAGCAAACAAGGTGTACCAATTTCAGTAAGAAACAGTTCAAATATGCAGGCACTATAAGCCTTTAACCAGAAATTACCAGCTCAGAAGGGCAGAGTCCAGCCTCTCCTCCCACAAGAGTGCAGACCACGAACCTGCTTAATGTAAAATAACTGGCCTGAAGCCCAAGTGCTTAAACCAGAACTAATACACTTTTAGAATAACAGACACTGAGTCCTCAATCAGCAGTTCTCAACTTAGAAGGATGTAAGCTACCTGTCCTGCCACCACAGTGCAGGCCACAAACCTTCCTAATGTAAAACAACTGGTCTGAAGCCCAAGTGCTTAATCCAAAAGACTTAGAATGATAGCTACACTTTAATCAAGTTACTTCCAAACAGGAATAAATACAATTGAATACTTTAAAGAATGCCTGGATTGGTATGTGGGGTATGTAGTATGGGATAGTGTGACAATATTGCAGCCAGAACACTACATGTCTGGGACATGTCAGATGGCACATCACAATGTGTGCACCTATTGCAGAGACATATAACACAATGGTGACTCCTGTGGCCTGCCCATATCCCAGCTCACTGCGTGGTACTGTTTGCGTACCACACATGTGTTGTTGCAATGTATAGTACATATGCCTGCATTGAACAACACCTCCACTGTTGTATGCACAGCTGTCCACACATGTAGCAATGACAGATACAGTGGTTTCATGTTGGCATTTCATTTTGTTTGTATATATTGCACATGGGTAGGTAGTGTGAATGATTGGAGATGTGACCTGTATATCGTGACTGGACCATACATCATGTGTACATGTGTTAACTGGCCACAGGGTGAATAGATATATGCATTAACATGCCTGATACTGATGACAGTCTCACCTGAAATGGACTGATGTCTGTGCGGCACACCAGAGGTACCTGTACAGGGGTAACACAGCAGTTTGAACATTATCCATGACTGTATGACAGCCACAGGGTGCACTGTGCATGTTAACATATTTGCCTGTACAATAGCATATAGTATGCACATGTGTGCATACACAGGGTAGCATACTGTAGTATGCAGCATGTGTGTAAACATACCTTGCATATGATGTTACATTACATATTGTACAGTGACACATGCAACTAAATGGGATATAATAGTCATATGTGCAGTAGTGACTTACCAGGCAACTCCAGGCTCATTGGTTGGGAGACACCCACCTCCACGATGGCAGCTAGTGTTTGTGGATGCTGTTCTGAGGGTGTCCCCAGGCTGGCCAGTAGCTCCTCAGTGTGTGTGAGTGGGGGCTGGGTTGGTGGCCCACCACCTGTTCCACCTTGTTCCCTGGCGATTGCAATGGCACACTGTTTCACATGTCGTATCAAGTCCATGCAGTGTCTGCACACCTGCTGGTAGGTGCGGTTATGGCAACCCACATCATTAACCCTCCTGCGAAGGTCCTGCCACAGGTCGTCATGCTGCTGGGCATGCTGTGGCACATGGCTGAACAACACCTCGTAGTTCTCATGGAGGTACGGGATGAGGACATCATCCTCCTGGTGGCTATACGCTGCCAGGCATGAATGAGGCATTATCTGGAAGACATAATGATGGTGACAGGTCACAGTATCACAGAGATGTACAGAGATACAGCTGCACATGCATTTGTATTAAATCTAGTACATCTGCACAGTTATCTTTGCAAATCATCATGACACTGGCATGACTGACATGTTTGTGTCACACATGTAACACCCTTTATGCATTGGATATCATCACCATATATGTGTGTCACCTCATTACATTGTTCATATTCCATGTGAATGCTGTCTTGATGTGGGCATGTCTGTTTGCCTGTACTGGTGTCCTTACCTATCAGCGCATGCCTGGATGTGTCCACAGTGATGCTGTTGACCTTGATGCTGTGTATATGTCACATATCAACACATACACTGCCTTAATGGACATGAGGAGTGACAATGCACACATATGCACGGAACCTTTACATGCATGTGTTTTGCCATATACATCTAGACGGCACTGTACAGCAGTTCAACATCCTGCCATGCATCGCCTGTGTTGCACATGTGATAGACATGGGACAATGGCTAGCCGCATGTCTTTTGCAGGGATGGTTATCAACTATAGCATGTACGGGCAAGGTTTCCTAGCTGTATCCGACAGCCATTTTGCCACCGCAAGGTGCATCAGTGCCACATTACTGATCCAGACAGCTAATAATACATCCACCATGCGGTCATCACACCATGTATGACAGAGATGACATGTGCAGCTTTGATGGACAGGGTTGCATGGTATGGTGGGAGCATGTAACATGTATGGCACAGGGATATGTCCAGCATGTGGCGAACCTTGTAGTAGGATGGTGGCTGTCCATGACGTATGTCTTTCAGATCAGGATATGTACGTGTAGCATGTCCAACATCACAGTGTAGCACATGTCTTTATGCAAGGTAGCCAGCATGCTGCATAGTGGAGGTGAGGATTGTGAAGGCTGGCCAATACCCCTTAAAGGTGATATGTGATCCGATATTGGTCACCCGAGTGCTGAGTATGCCTGTCCAATGATCTCTATGCTCATGGATGGCACCCTGTCATGACATGGGTGCCTCGTATGACTACCTAATAGGCCTGGAGACATCACCAACTCAGGGAGGTGAACTGCACAGCACCATCCCTTACACAGTGTCCATAATGTTGACCGCTGCCTAGGTGGTAGTTAATGGGTACAGGGTTATTCACCTAGCGGTGACAATGCTATTATCAGCTGCCAGATTGTGCACATATGTCACACACCTCACCCACAAAGCCCATTCTGTAAGTTGTCCACAACACTGAGACAGCTATTGCTCCTAGGTCATGGCCATTCACATCCTTACATACACAGATGCCTCCCATTTGTCTGTGTGGTATGGGCTACAATGAGGGGGGAGTACAAAACATTAACCCTGTTTTACTGTAGCTGCCACTGGTGTGATATGCACATGTCACTCTGACACCTTTTGTAGTGTTGATTCTGTCAACAGGCCACTGGTAGAACACTCCTGTGACATACAAAGGTACATCTAGTATACTCAGTGTAGCTGGAACACGGTATGGGTGATGATGTCCTATGACCTGTTACAGGTATGCTATGCAGTGTAAAATCATTCATACTGTCATCTACTTCTGTACTGCTAACATCTACATTGATAAAGGTTCATAGACTTGCAGACCATACTCAGCAGGGTAATAGTGCAGTGCCTCCAATTATGACTGTCGTCTCCACTTGTGGGTTGCAGTGGGTTGATATTATCCAACACCCTATCTGTATTGCATATTCATGCTCAGCACTTGCTCAGAACTTGTGAGCACTTCATGAGCTATTAATTACTATAGCACCCATTCCAACTCTTTTCTTACAAGTACACTGTCTGTCCTTACATTTCCAGCTTGCTTACAGTACAACAGCTGTTGTACACATGTAACTCACATATCTTGTGAGACATGGTTGAATATACAGGCATGTCCAACTGTCACATACCAATGCTATTGCCTGTCTATATGATGAATATGGCAAACATGTGGCAATAAAGCAATTTTCTCATGTACACAGTCAATGCTCACCTCCCAACATACGACACTACAGCCTGTGGGAGATGCACATATGTAGCCATGCTGGGGGTAATGCTCTCACCAATGCAGATTGTACCTGACATTCATGTGGGGACATGTAACATTTGCAACACACCCCACTCATCACATAGTCTCACAGGATCTCCACGACCACAGGCCACACATAGTATGAGTACGGCATTTGCAGAACCTCCCCATACTCTGTGTAGGCACCAGAGGCAGCCCCATCACCAAACCCAACAACAATTACTTATAGCCTACAGACTCATGTGTGCCCATCAAATACAGCCAATAGGGTGTTATAACATACCCAACACACCAGTCATAGGTGACTCTGTAGGTGGTCACACTGATGTCCCACTCAGCAGGCTACACAAGGTGACAGTTGCTTACATCTAGCTGTCAGGTAACTGGTTCTGCAACATAACCTATGCACCCATGGCACACCTCACCAGGTACAATTTGACTGTCATTCTCCATGTTAGTGTGACTGCCCTGAGATGTAACTTCCCAGACTACATGTGCAGGGACATGCAATAGCTCTCCGGTCTTGTAGCCCAAAAGGTATTGGCCAAGCCCTGGGGAGCATTCTGCATTCTTCCAGACTAGATACCACTGTACATCAACTGACTGTTTTACTTCAACAGTTGCCTATGCTTCTGCTGTCATTCCACAGGCATCCAGTATCTGTCTGCTTTGAATGACATGGTCAACAAAATATGATGCTTTGGCACAGATGACCTGCACCTGTCAGCCCTGGGAGTACAGATAACATGTAAGGCTCTTGCTGCTCCTATACTGCCTGTCTTGCACAGTTTCCAATAACATTCACCACCAGAACGGGAACAGGCAAGCAAAACATGGGGTCATGTGACTCAATGGTTGACATCATCTCTGATGCACGCAGGCACGGCACTCCTTATAATGGACCACTTCAATATCTCTCCAGTGACTGGGACCTGCCTCTAAGCTCTGCAGAGCACACCTGCACTGACAGGTTATATGCAGACCACACCTTTCAGTCATGTAACCTTGACCGGAACACCCACGGCTGAGGTGTGTCCATATTTCACTATGTTGTACACACCTCCTGGTTGGTTACTTAGCACAATGCATCAGAGGTGATCCACGTGCAACTAACTGTGGCCAGAACTGCTATACACATTGTAACATGCTACGGATTCAACAACATAACCCATGGTTACCGGCCCTCATTTCTTGGTGTACTGGACAATAGGATTCAGACAGGTACTAATGATATGTGACTGACACTACCCCACACTTAACTGGGATAGCTAGTCATGTACTGACACATTAGGCCAACGCTGTCCAGGATTCATAACTTCCACTCGGCTGGATCAACCCATACACACCACCACCAAGATCAACAATATCCTAGACATGGACATTACCAACATGTCACTGGTGTTCCACACCTGTGGTTATCCCCTCGTTGGTAGTTTCCGAACATATGCTAATCACCCTTGTTATCCACATCCCAGCACCACACCCTTCACTGCATACACAGTACAAGATTAGTACAACACCTACTACAGACGTCTTATGACAGCAGTAGTAAACATCATGACACCTGTGCAGATGGATAATGCACATACAAATGCTGAAACATACCCCAGTGCACTTCATTAGCACTTACACGACTGCATGGGTCATGCTATTCCAAACAGAGCCATGATGGTACCCACCAGATAACAGACGCCACTCTGGGGGTCCAGTTCCATGGACATAATGTACAACAAAAGGTGGAGGCTGTTTCAAAGTGGAGTACAATCCCATGGGTGGCGTAGCTCACTGGTCAGCCTCAGTAGGGCTCCGGGATCCCTTATCACATCCTCCAAACCTAGCTACATAAACATTACTGTGACACATTCCAGGGTGTACCACAAAGCATTATGGAGATATGTCAGTAGTCAATGGCAATACCCACATCTGCTCTGACATATGATGGTTACTCAGGAACATTACAGAACTGAGTGATGTTGGCAACATCCTGGTGGATGGGTTCAATGCTAACTTTACACCCTCAAACTCCCTACAGGGCCATAATCCATGCAGGAACATTGCAGGGTCCCTGCGGTCACAACTACACAGTTCCAACCTGCTCTCTAAGGCTTGGAACACAGACTCCATGTGACTGTCCAACATCCCAGGCTATGATTTACACAAATCTCAGAACGACATGTCTCCCCACTTGGCCATCAGATTCACTAATAGCCTTGTATCAGACATTGTGGCCCCTGAATGGCACAAAGCAACAGTTATCACACTCCACACAGGTGGCACCACAATGAACCAGAGGGACTATTGCCCTATACGCCTGACTGAACTGTTCTGCAAGGCTATGGGGCACATCATCCTGGAAGTCATTCACAGACACATTGGTGGGCTCCAGACCTTTGATGCCACCCAGATTGGACTTATTAGGGCCAGACCATGGCTCCTTCACCTGGTGGACTCCTTTGATACAGTTACCAGGGTAGTTGATGACGGTAAGGGGGTCCACACAGCCTACATTGTCCTCTCATTGGCTTTCAGCACCGTTCTCCATTCTGGTATTGACAACATACACATCCACTTGCACATCGACCCCTACGTCTCAGGATGTTATGCAAAGTGGCTCCCAGACAGGACCCACACAATGAGGGTAGCATACCGTAGTACCTACTGTATTTCAGTTACACTTGGCATACCACAGTCCTCAGTCATAGGGCCCCTCATGTTAGATATATGCTTCCCTGAGGTACAGGCTAGCACAGAGGGACTTTCCCTGACTAGGTTTCCAGACAGCTGCATACAAGGTGCCATGATTGATCCACCAGCTGATACAGACTCCCTCCATAAGGGTGTCACTGTGACACATACCTGATGTCGATAACATGGCCTCAAGCTGCATGACACATGGTGCATGAACATCCCCTTTGGATTACACCAATCACCCACTGACTATCACATAGGTGGTAGTCCCCTACATACATGTGACATTATACGGGATCTTAGTACACACGTATGTAGCACCCACTCCTTTGATAACCATATTGCCAATGTGGTGTGGATATCCTTCTATGTGGCCACCCTTATCTGTACTGGGTTTGTAGCAGGAACAAAGGCACCCATTGTACCTCTAAACTCCTAACGTATACACACATTCAAGGGTACAACACCCCGTTTAGGGTGTACCTTACAAAACAGCAACGGCTTTACATACCACAACATTAACACAAAATGAGGATTATTGAGCTCTGAAGGTTGACATATGCGGCAGTACTACGGACACCACGACTGTACACATTTGCATACTGCATACTCAGGGGTGACCTCTGCTGAACATACAAGGCCCATGTCCACAACAATATTCATGGATATACTCCACATAAGCGACATAACAAAAGCCACTGAGAGCAACATGCTCATGGATATGTGCACAAATGCAACGATGAGTGGGATGTTTTTGAGGGTTACATTCCCAAACCAGACACTCACCATGCTTTGGAACATGATTCCTATGTACATCACGCAGGGACACTCAGTAGCACTGTTTATGAGATACCTCACTTGGTAGATGAGAGACACACATGTACGCCAGGGATCACTGCAGTAGCTGTACTGTGCAGAGGTGCAGGTAACACATGGCTCTGCTGTTCACAGACAGGACACTACCCTAAAGAGGTGCCACCAGTGTAAACACTGTAGTTGGGCTTACACATAGACTTGCCAGACAGCATAGTACCTCACTATGAACCTGTGAAGCTATTACATGTCCTTTATGCATAGTTAATTGAGTAGCTCTTCCATTTTGATTAGCTATCATGCTGTTACAGTGTCCCGTGACTACAAGCCATATGTATCCTGTTATTGTGTATTGTACATGCCAATAGACAATACCTTTTGTTTGCATGATATAACTGTTATGCTGTGTAGAATATCTGACATATCTACCTACAATACTGTACATTACACATATTTTACATATTATCCCATAATGCAAAGCATACTTGCACAGCAGGACCACCTTAGGCATGTTATTGTCATTATATGCCCATACACATGCCTACTGTGACAGTATATCAACATATACTATCCCCTGCTATGGCACGTACTTGTTGGAGAAACCCTACCACTGACGGCAGGTGGTGTGGAATTGTTCTGTTTAAAGCCCTCATGTAGTATCTCTTGTGGTGTCTGTGATGTTTACCTTGTGGCCCACAGCAGGACACACAATTTCTACAAGCATTACTATGCTCAGCAAGACATCACTACATAATACCTTTTCCCACTTTATGCATTGCGGACACTTTTAATTAATACAAAACAGGGTATACATACTCTAACATACTAAGTGTTCTACATACCTTGTTAGCGTTCTGAACTTTCGTAAATATCTCTCTTACACCTTTACTGTTTAAACAGTTCTATGGTATGAGCATACGGTTTGAATGTCTGGCAAGTCATCATTATATACGTCGATACCTGTAACATGTGGTTTCCTGCCATCAATTGGTGTTCCTGAGTAAATTATTACATGCACATCAGCTGTGCAGCTACTCCATTCACCAATTATGCAGCAACATTGGGGTATAATTGAATTCTCCACTTGGACATTGCCCTTTTGCCATACCTTCTTGGAGACGGCCTGTATGTGTATTGTTGTGTGGAATTGCAACTGCTATTTGTAGAGACATGGATATTTTGGATTCATGTCCCCCGTGGATTGTGCATGACGGCTAGAGTATGTGGTTCTTCATGTGAGTGTACCTGTCATCTCAACCATCTGATAAGGGACTATTGCAAACAAAACCTGTAACATTGCCGTCTGTTCCATTATACAACAGCTACGATTTCACATGGCGCCTTTACAAATGTGTCTCTCACAAGGTATGTTAACGCTTCTGCAGATGTAATTGAGTGATGTTTGTGATGTTATTACAGTCTGTATTGCTATAGTTTCATGAGTGGGAGATGTAGGTGGGTGTACATAGCATATACAGGTTTATGGGGACTGCTTTTCTACTTATTCCATATGTGTGTGTGGGATCCTTCCCTAATTAAAGACCTATCAGTTAGTAGACTGAAACTATGGTTGTTACGGGCTTATACATTGGGCCGTTGTTAATTGGTTTCTATATAGTATGCAGGTGAGGTTGATACTTCCATACCTCCAGAAATACAGCGATATGTAAAGGAATGTTACTAAATGACAGCTCTCCCGTGTATTTCTGTCACAGATATTTGCACTCATTGCAGTAGTGTTGGTGACTGAACCTCTTTGGCATGGGTTGCCACCTTTTCAAATGGCCATAGTGGGACATTTGCAGGACACACATCGGTGTTTACAGGCCGACACATACCGACAGTCAGTACACAGGATAGCACATACTTTTATCCTGAATACATACTTATTCTTGTAGCACTTTAGCTACTTATCATGTTTCATGTAACATTTACGTTTTTTAGATACAGGCATAACTATTTAATGCAACTGTTACATAATATATGGGACATAATTATGTCCTACAATCTCGGACATTTGCCCTTTTTAATATTTTTTGTCAGGACACAACTGCCCAGGGAGGGGCTGTCCCACTTAAAGTGGGACAGGTGGTAACCGTATGCCTATGGCCAGCTATAACCACACCTACTGTAATGATCTACCTCCAAGTTAGCACTAACAGACACACGATGCAAACACACACACACATTACAGTCCCACGGAAACGCACACGGCACCCTCAACGCACACATACACAGACTATGGCAATCACAAACACAGTTGAACATAGTACCTATGTGGACCACAACACCAGCAGCAATAACTAAATGTCCCTTAATATCGTAATAATATTACACGCAGTTCTAGTGTTCCGGTACTGTGTTCTTTCGGTCTTTCAGCCTCGTGATTACATGTGTCGGTATGTGACAGATTCTGTAGTTGGCAGTATCCTATTTATTTGTACCTCCATGGTTGTGTACAGGTCATTGACCTATCTACATATTTGCAGATATAGGTGAATCCGTATATATCACCATATATCTCTCTATCACCCTTTCTATCTCTATTATGTATATGTATGTATATATATATATATATATATATATATATATATATATATATATATATATATATATATATATATATATATATATATATATAAATAACAGAGAGAGGGACAGGCAGAATACACCTTTCATTGTATACATGTCGGTGTATACTGTTACCTGGACTCTGCACGTTTGTGTTTGAACCTGTCACATTACACACCTGCCATTGGTACATCTTGGGTAGCTTAGTGTTAGGTGATTGTGTACATGATTGCGTGTTCTACTCCTGGCAGTGGTCATTTTACCCTTCAGAGCAGGCACTATTAGTACAGGGGTGAATAATGCTGGTTTCACCTGTTCTGGACATCACTAACTGGGATCTGCGTGTGATATTCAGAGAAGCTTAGCCCTGTTTCGCTCATATCCGTATAGTCATATTTAAATGACGCTTACCAGCACTGGGCAATGCATATTCCCACTAACATGTGCTAAACATGATCTGATGACCTGCATCCAACATGCATTATTCGTGCCTCCGGGATTACGTTACATCCCTTGCAGGATGTGGGACCGGGAACATGCACGACAGTCACTGCATTTACCACTTGGGCATCTGGGATTTGTACACATGTTATGGCATTTTGTATGTGGACTGTACTACGGCTGTTACTCCATACTGCAATTAAATGGGTAACTCAGTTAGTTTACATATGGATGAGACCTATTAATGGCATGTCCAAGTGATGTTTAATGGATGTTCTCCAGCATTGGGTATGTATGTCACAGTGAGCCACACACTATAATGTGCTACACCTTCACACAACTGTAGGTGGAGCATGCTGGGGGAAAGATACTTGTCATGGGTACATCCCATGCTTCGCCACTACATCCATGATTACATTATATGGAGCCCCTCATTAACGCACCAGGGAATCCATGCAGAGTGTGTGGGGAACAGTGATTACACACATGGATCCCGCAATTGGCTCTGCTCCAGTGAGCAACAGTTGGTTACTCGATGTGGTGGCGACAGCAGACACTTTTCGCCTTGATTGATGAATGGCCTCTGACAATCAGGCGTGTACCTACCGATGTTTCTAGGAACCTATACACACAGTACCAACATATGCTGATAGGTGCGTGTACTTTTCAGGTGTTGACATTCCTTGTTCCAATAGCTGTTGTGTGTACAATGGTTGAGGGCTGCCTATGTAGGATTCACACAGTAGGCCACCTATACATTACAATTTACAGGTGGTCGTGTGCGCGTGCTATCCATTTTACTGTGTGTGCAGGTGGAGAGGTGTGTCAGTCCGTAGGGGCCTACACTGTTAGAGTATGTGCTATACGTTCCCTCTTTGCCAAGGCATAGGCATATTGGGCATGCCTCCGTCTGCCTACTGGGGCTGGCACAGGGAGTTCGTGGTCTGAATCCCTCTGAGCCTGTGATGGCCTTGGCAATTGCGGTGGGCTGTGAGGGCCTTCACCGTTTTGTCCCTGCTGCAGCTGTTTCCACAGGATCATATTATGTAGCATGGTGCATACTATAGGGATGTGGGCACACGTGCCTGGAGAGTACTGCAAGGCTCCACCAGATATATTCAAGCACCGGAACTGTGATTTCAGCATCCTGAACACACGCTCTATGATGATTCTGGTTTGTGCGTGTGCCTCATTATGGCATTCTTGCATGGATGTGTGTGCATTTCTGATGGGAGTCATCATCCATGGCTCCAGTGCATAGCCAGCATCACCACAAGGTGGCCATGTGGGATGTCCCCCCTGACAAATACCTGATACAGCTGTGAGGCATGCCAGATGTGGGAGTCATGGTAGCTTCCAGGGCTGCCAGCACACACATCCATGATAATGCCCTGGGCATTGCACACGACCTGGCAGTTGATGGAGTGGTATCTCTTGTGGTTTATGTAGTGCCTACCATGCTCACCAGGTGGTGACTTGATATGTATGTGCGTGCAGTCTGTCGCACCCAGTACCTCCAGGTAGTGTGCCACATGGTGGAAGTTTAAAAAAGTTCAGTTACAGGCTTGCTGTTCTTGAACTGTTTGTAAGTTTCTGTGAGTCCATTTTTTGCTTTGGCTAAAGGGAAGTCTCTCTGTTGATCAGTGGCAGTGAAAAACATTGAGCAGCCTGCCTGCCCCTGTGGGAGTGGTTACTGACTTGAAACTGTAGTTTTATTGGCCATTTTGGGCCAATTCCAAAACTCCTTCATCTTCCTCTCTTAAAACCCTCTTTTGCGCAGTCTTGCACATTTTTGTGCATAGTGCAACAGCAGGCAGCACCGCCTAATTGGGTTTAAACTATTCCTGGCTCCACAAAGTCTGTTCTGCTCTATCTCTCAATTTAAACACCATATTCTCATTCTAAGGCCCTTCACTGGTCCAATTAAGTAATCCTACAAGTTAGCACTATTAAACCATAAGCACTACTTACTCTTATACTCTCTACGATTACCCTGTCCTCTATTGGTCCCTCTTAAATTCAGTTTCCCTATATTACTCTAGCATATCCAAAGGTCAGTCAATGGTTTCCTCTCCAGTCCAGCTGGTGAATCTGGGAATTTTGAAGCAATGTTACAACTGTCTCATGTACATGGACAACCCTCTCCTCCTCCAAACAGGTTCAAATATATGTGAGAGATGCAACTATTTAGCCAAACTGGAGGCTGAGCTCTCTCATCTCAAAACTGGTGTAACCAGTCAGGAGGAGAAGGTAACCTCACACAACACAATTCCAGTATCACATAGTCCCACCACATCAGCGAACCAAACACATAAATACACAAAAACATACTCGGAGGCTCTAAATAAAAATCTACCTTAGCAACAGAGACCTCCAAAGCAGACATCCAAGCAAATGCTACCTCAAAACAAAACACACACAAGACATAACCCACAAAGTCAGTGTGCCAAGCAGCCACAGCCCTTAAGGCTGAATAACACACCTGATACTCTTGTAATAGGTGACTCTATTGTCAGACACACTGACGTCCCGCTCACCAGGCTGAATAAAGAGAAGGTCACGGTGAGCTGCCTGTCGAGTGCTAGGATCCGCCACATAACGCAAGCACTCAGGTCACTCCAAAGCAAATACAAATATGACTCAGTCATTGTACATGCTGGTGTGAATGACCTGAGACGTACCTCCCTGGACTACATGAAAAGAAACATAGAGGAGCTCTCTGATCATGTAGCCCAGGCTGGTATGACCCTGACCTTGAGCAGCATCTTACCCTCACCTAGAATGATGCCACAGTACAAAGACAAAATGATGATTTTAAAAATTGGCTAAAATTTTGGTGTCATTCAAAGGGGATCCAGTGTCTGTCAGCCTGGGATGACATGCTCGACAAGCCACGTTGCTTCACTAGGGATGGCTTGCACCTATCACCACTGGGCTTTCGGATATTGGCAAAGACTCTTGCCACCCCCATAGTGCCTTTTTTAGGCAAGGCTCAAAAGTCAAACCCACCCCCATAGACAGCACAAGGAGCAAGAAACTAAGGGTAAAGCTGCTAAACGCCAGAAGTCTTAACCTCAAGATGCACGCACTCAAAGCTCTCCTCAGTATGGAGAACATCGATATCTGTGCAGTGACAGAAGCCTGTTTCAAGGCTCCAGAGAGCACCCCAGCACTACCAGGCTATACCTCATGTCATGCTTTTCGGCCCCAAAACCCGGACCGAATCACAAAAGGAGCGGGAGTTTCCATATTTATCAAGGATATCCACACCTCCAGGTTAGTGGCATTGCACGAAGTATCGGAGACCATCCATGTGCAACTAACAGCGGGCAAGATTGCTTTTCAGTTTATAGCATCCTACACACCACCCTCTCAAAGTCAGGAATCCCACTCGGCTTTCCTGAAAACATTGGAGAACATGAAGATCTCTCTGAACACCATTATATTGGGTGAATTCAACTACCCAAACATTGACTGGGAGCACTACTCAAGCCCCAGCACCTTAGCCCAAAGGTTCCTGGAAATTATAAACTCAAATGCTATGGAACAACTAGTCACCACTCCCACAAGAGGGGACAACATACTAGACCTGATCATTACCAACATGGGGACTCTATGCTCCACACCAGAAGTATATCCCTCATTGGTAAGATCAGACCATAAATTAATTTCACTGGATGTCCACATCCTGACCCCACCCCCAGCCCAGAAAACCACAGTGAAAAACTTCTCAAAAGCGAACTTCTCACTTCTCAAAACCAAAGTGGAATCCTTCAAGGCCCCAGGGCCAGTGGAAACTACGGCCCAAACTGCAGAATCCTATATAAACGCATTCTACGGACATCTCCAGGAATGCATGGATCATGCTATCCTAAACAAAACCAAGACCCAATCATCCTAAGGCAGGCGTCCAGTCTGGTGGACCCCTGCCATAAATAAACTGTGCAACAGAAGGAGGAAGCTACTACATGATAGAGCAAAATCCCTAATAGGGAAGGCATCTCTGATCAGTACTAGCAAAAAATTACGATCCCTCATAAAATCCTCCAAGGCCAGCTTCGAGAGAAAAACTGCACAGGACACCAAAGACAATCATAAGGTATTTTCATTTATGTTAGAAACCTGGGATGCAACTCCCAGACATGTTCTGAGTTGATTCTAAATGACAAAAAATACACTGAACCCACAGACATTGCCAATATCCTGGCAGACAAGTTCAGTGCAAACTACCCCCCCCCAAAAGAGCAAGTATCTATCCCGGCAGAGGGCTGCCTCCCAAACATCTCTGATGCTCAGGTGAAGGCTGCCCTCTCCAAAGCAAAAAACCCTGCTTCCATGGGACCAGATGGTGTCCCAGGTTGTGTCCTACATGAACTCCAAGAGGAACTAATCCCTCAAATAAAACAGCTATACAATCTCAGCCTCACTACAGGATATGTGCCCACAGAATGGCGTACAGCAACAGTGGTCCCACTCCACAAAGGTGGAGCCTCTACAGACCCTGGAAACTATCGCCCCATAAGCCTGACTAGCTTAGTCTGCAAGGCTATGGAGAGGATCATCATGGAGCTCATAAACAAAGACATTGGGGACCTACAGACATTAGATCCTACCCAGTTCGGCTTTGTCAAGGGCAGATCCTGCCTTTTGAACCTGGTTGACTTCTTCGAAACAGTCACCAAAGCCATAGATGAAGGGAAGATAGTCCACACAGCCTATCTGGACCTTGCAAAGGCATTTGACACAATACCCCACTCGGGCATCATAGATAAGCTATACAGCTTAAATATAAATCCCTATATCACAAGATGGGTCGCAAACTGGCTCAAAGACAGAACCCACAGAGTGAGAGTTGCTGGAGCTATGTCAGACTCAAAACCAGTCACAAGTGGCGTCCCACAGGGTTCTGTCCTGGGACCACTCTTGTTCAGTATATACTTTCCCGAGGTACAGGCAAACGGGGGTGGACTATGGCTCACCAAGTTCACAGACGACTGCAAACTGGGCACCATAATCAACTCTCCAGCTGACACAAACATCCTTCAAAAAGGTCTCACAGAGACAGATAACTGGTGCCAGTGCCATGGTTTAAAGCTAAATGCCAAAAAATGTATAGTCATACCCTTTGGCAAAAACAATGTGCCCACAAATTACCACATAGGCGGTAACGCATTAAGTACAGAGAAAGTTATTAGGGACCTGGGGACCCAAGTTGATAGCAATCTCTCCTTTGAAAACCACATTGCCAAAGTGGTTAGAAAGACCTTCTACATAGCCCACCTCATCACGAAGGGTTTCACATCTAGATCAAGAGAGGTAATCGTGCCCCTTTATTCATCCCTCATCAGGCCCATCATAGAATACAATGCCCCTTTTGGGATGTACCTTACCCAACACCTGCAGCAATTAGAAAGACCCCGGAAGTATCTCACCAAGAGGATCAAGGGTCTCAAACAGATGCCATATGCTGCTCGGTTAAAAAAACTCCAGCTCTACTCAGTTGCATACCGCCTACTTCGAGGCGATCTATGCCTGACATACAAAGCTATGTCAAATCCAGAATTAATGGACATGCTCCACCTCAGTAAATCTAAATCCCTTAGAGCCACACGCTCGAGGGACTTGAACCTCAGCACAGAAATAAATAGAACTTGCTGGAGGGACAGGTTCATAACCCAGACGCTCCCTTCGCTCTGGAATAGAATTCCAGTTCATGTGAGGCAGAGCACCTCACTGAATCTCTTCAAGAAGAATCTCGATAGGTGGATGGGGGATCGTAGGTTTGTCCCAGGGATTACTCCCGTATCACTATTAGACAGAGGCACAGTAAACTAAACCTTAAAAAGGGCACAGTATACTCAAATCAAGGGGTGGCGTAAGCCATACAGAATCCGGCTAGGCTTACAATTGCCCCAGGGCAGATAGCCTAGTATGAACCTATGAACCTATGAACCTATGAACCTATATTGCTGGCCAACTCCTCCTGAGTTCGGGGGAAGTATATATGCTCATTGGCATGTGGTAACATGGCATCCAGGAACTGGTGTAGTACCCTGGATGCTGATGCCTGTGAGATCCCCATTATATCTCCAGTTGGCCTTTGAAAGGTACCTGTGGCTAGTATTCGCACGTTTACACATACCTTCATGTCCACTTGGATGGGTTCCCATCTGTTGTTTCTGGATCTCAGGCGTGGCCGGCACAGCTCAACTATTTGCTGTAAAATGTCCCTGTCCACCCTGTAATGCTCTACTATCTCCAGATCATGTAGCCCCTGGTAGGTTACCCTTGGTCTGAACACTCTTCTCCTCCTCTGGGGCCTGCGGTGGTTGTCAGCATTATCCTCCACAACACTGTCAGTCTCTAACACATGGTGATGAATCACAGCTATGGCAGCTCCCAACATGTTCATTGTAAATGTTGCCCGTATGTTTACACCTATGGTGCAGTGTTTGGGAATACACAGGTGTGTGTGGGGTGCTTTCACGCTTTATACTATTGTGCTGTGAACACAGATGATGTCATAGGGTGTGCATGTACGATCGTAGCTACAGGGTATCTTATGTGTTTTATGACAGGAACTACTATTGTGGTGCCTTTGGTGTTGAATTACATTTGGCTGCCGTGGATTACCTCTTGCCCTTCCCTTTACATTTCTTCACGTTTCACCTCCCATTTTCTGGCATGCATCCAGCAGCCTGCTTTCATTTGTACTTTCCTACACATGGCTTATCTTGCGTAATGTATTCTATGGCCGGTCTACTGCAGGTTTGCTTTGCTCTGCTATGACAGTTCTCTTTTCTTTGCAATCCGACACCTCCCCTATCCTGTTTTGCAGGTTTCTGCGAGCAGACTTGTCAGCTGCCGTCGATTGCCCACTGTGAGTTAATAGGTGTTAATTGCTCAGTTGTACTCCAATTACCCTACTGCGGCATTTCCTTATTTTCTTCCCCTGACCTTCCTGTTTGAGCTATGGTGCATGGCGTGTGCATCCACTTACCGGGTTTTGGGCACATTTTCCTCCCCATACACATGCACTTTCGGGCACCATATGTGCTCTCAGCTAAACGATGCTATACCTACCTCCCCACCCCTATCCTGCAGCTTTGCTTAGCAATGGCCAGGCCGGATTTGCATTGCTCCAATGTGCTTACAGCTATGGTGGCACACCCCACTGCTGATGCCATGTATACCTCTAAGCCACTCCTCAGTATTGTAGCACTGTGCCATATGGTACATCCTTAGTCCAGAGGGACGTTTGTGATTCACTATTACCTGCCTCATTTGCATGGTATTGACTACTAATTCCTAGTTACTGCGCCAAACACTGTCACAGACCCTTAGCAACCCTTGCAGCTTGGTTGTGGTGTACCATGCATATCATTGAGTATTATGGTGAAATCATGATTTGTATTACATTGCGATTTTATGACATTTGCATATATTTTTTTGTGTTCCCATTTGCGCACACATGCCCTGCGGTTGTACTTTGCGTTACTGTGGACATGACATTAAATGTTGCTTTTTAGGTGTTGTGCATCTTTTCTTATGCCATTGGCTGTATATTTAGCCATTGGCATATGTTAACTTTGTAGCACATGAGTCTGGTCCACTTTCATAGCTCCGATGTTCTGTTTGTAAAAATGTAAACCGTGTTTTTTGGTTTACATTTCAGTGCGTTTACGCTACGCCTGCACCACTTCATGAATCGCTATGTACCTTCATTTGCATGGTGAGGCACTGCAGATGGGGTGATTAGCATACCTAAGCTGAGGGCTGCGCAGATCTGGAATACGCCGGATAGTGCACGTGGAATTGGATTGTACCTGAATCACTCAGTGGCTATGTTTGGCATTATACCGCCTATGCTACGCCTGCCCCTGGCGCAAGCTTCATGAATCCTGGGGAGAGACTTTGGAGTGATTAAGTATCATGTTTCTGCAGTTTCTTGCTGCCTTTAGCTAATTCCATCTAAATGCCGATTTTCTAGAGTTTCTGTGATTTAAAAAGCTTGTTTCAGCTACATATTGTAGTTATTTTACTGCTTGAACTTAACAAAGTAATTTTTCTGTTTAAATTGCCTGTTTAACTGATGTAGGCTACACACTCAAGTGTGATAGCCATTTCCGTGCATTTAAAGTGATTTTTTTATTGCATCTGCTTTATTTTCTGAAAAAAAATATATATATACTTGTTTTCCTGCTTTTTTAAGCTAATATAGACCAGTTTCCAGATTAGTGCTGAATTCAGGGCTGTGTTACAAGTTTCTGTGTTTGCCCATACCTTACTTGGATAGAAGGAAGTTTCTCTGTTTACTGTGAGAGAGGGAGATTTGAGCAACCCATCTGTCCCTGGAGGAGTGGTTTCAGCCCAGAAATTAGTAGTTTGTTGACCATTTTTGGCTAATTTTTATCTCTTTCATTTCCCTGCTATAAAACCCACATTTGCAAGGTTTTTGCATAAGTATACAAGTCAGCAAGCTCCTGCCTGGTGCTCTGCAGAGTTCTAAAGCAGCAGAGAGACAAAAGAGAGAATATGGAGTGATTAAGTATAATTTTTTTACATTTTCTTGCTGCCTTTAGCTAATTCTGCTTCAAAAGCCAATTTTCCAGAGTTTTTGTGATTTAAAAAGCTTGTTTCAGCTACATATTGTACTTATTTTACTGCCTGCACTTTAACAAAGTTGTTTTTGTGTTTAAATTACCTATTTAACCATTGTAGGCTACACACTCAAGTGTGATAGCCATTTATGTGCATTTAAAGTTTTTTTGATTGTATCTGCTTTATTTTCTGAAAAAAAAAACAATGTACTTGTTTTCCTACCTTTTTAGGCTAGTATAGTCCAGTTTTCATGTTAGTGCTGAATTCAGGGCTGTGTTACAAGTTTCTGTGTTTGCCCATACCTTACTTGGACAGAAGGACGTTTCTCTGTTCAGTGTGAGAGAAGAAGCTTTGAGCTGCCTATCTGTTCCTGGAGGAGTGGTTTCAGCCCAGAAAGTAGAAGTTTATTTGCCATTTTGGACTAATTTCCATCTCTTTAATTTTCAACCTATAAAACCTGCATTTGTGAGGATTATGCGCTAGTATACAGCTCAGTAAGCTCCTGCCTGGTGCCCTGCAGAGTTCTACAGCAACAGAGAGACAAAAGAGAGACTTTGGAGTGATTAAGTATCATTTTTTCTGGATTGTCTTGCTGCCTTTAGCTAATTCTGCCTAATACACTGATTTTCTAGAGTTTTTGTGATTTAAAAAGCTTGTTTCAGCTACATATTGTACTTATTTTACTGCTTGCACTTTAACAATGTCATTTTTGTGTTTAAATTACCTGTTTAACCATTGTAGGCTACACTCTCAAGTGTGATAGCCCTTTCTGTGCATTTAAAGTGTTATTTTTTGATTGTATCTGCTTTATTTTCTGGAAAATAAATAAATAAATAAATAGACTTCTTTTCCCACCTTTCTAAGCTAGTATTGTCCTGTTTTCAGGTTAGTGCTGAATTCAGGGCTGTGTTACAAGTTTCTGTGTTTGCCCATACCTTACTTGGATAGAAGGAAGTTTCTCTGTTCACTGTGAGAGAGGGAGTTTTGAGCAGTCTATCTGTCCCTGGAGAAGTGGTTTCAGCCCAGAAATTAGTAGTTTATTGGCCATTTTGGGCTATTTTCTATCTCTTTCATTTGCCTGCTATAAAACCCATATCTGCAAGGTTTTTGTGCTACTATACAGCTCAGCAAGCTCCTGCCTGGTGCCCTGAAGAGTTTGGCAGCAGCAGAGAGATAAAAGAGAAACTTTGGAGTGATTACGTATCATTTTTTTTAATTTTCTTATTGTCTTTAGCTAATTCCTCCTAAAATGCCAATTTTCTAGAGTTTCTGTGATTTAAAAAGTTTGTTTCAGCTACATATTGTACTTATTTTACTGCCTGCACTTTAACAGTCATTTTTGTGTTTAAATTACCTGTTTAACTGTTATAGTCTACACATTCAAGTGTGATAGCCATTTCTGTGCATTTAAAGTGCTTTTTTGATTGCATCTGCTTTATTTTCTGAAAAAAAGAACAAAAACACAAAATATATATACTTGTTTTCCTGCTTTTCTAAGCTAATATAGACCAGTTTTCAGGTTGGTGCTGAATTCAGGGCTGTGTTACAAGTTTCTGTGTTTGCCCATACCTTACTTGGATAGAAGGAAGTTTCTCTGTTCACTGTGAGAGAGGGAGCTTTGAGCAGCCTATCTGTCCCTGGAGGAGTGTTTTTTGCCCAGAAATTAATAGTTTATTGGCCATTTTATACTAATTTCTTTCTCTTTGATTTCCCTGCTATAAAACCAGCATTTGCGAGGTTATGAGCTAGTATGCAGCTCAGCAAGCTCCTGCCTGGGGCCATTTAGAGTTCTACAGCAGCAGAGAGACAAAAGAGAGACTTTGGAGTGATTAAGTTTCATTTTTCTGCAATTTCTTGCTGCCTTTAGCTAATTCCGACTAATACACCAATTTTCTAGAGTTTCTGTGATTTAAAATCATCTTGTTTCATCTACATATTGCAGTTATTTTACTGCCTGCACATTAACAAAGTTGTTTTTGTGTTTAAATTACCTGTTTAACTGTTGTAGGCTACACTCTCAAGTGTGATTGCCATTTCTGTGCATTTAAAGTTTTTTTTTATTGTATCTGCTTTATTTTCTGAGGAAAAAAAATACTTGTTTTCCCACTTGTCTAAGCTAGTATAGTGCAGTTTTCAGGTTAGTGCTGAATTCAGGGTTGTGTTACAAGTTTCTGTGTTTGCCCATATCTTACTTGGATAGAATTAAGTTTATCTGTTCACTGTGAGAGATAGAGCTTTGAGCAGACTGGAGGAGTGGTTTCAGCACAGAAATTATTAGTTTTCTGGAAATTTTGGTGTAATTTCTATTGCTTTCATTTCCCTGCATTAAAAGCCAGATTAGTAAAGTTTTTGCACAAGTATACAGCTCAGCAAGCTCCTGCCTGGTGCCCTGCAGAGTTCTAATGCAACAGAGAGACAAAAGAGAGACTTTGGAGTGATTAAGTGTAATTTTTCTGGGTTTTCTTGCTGCAGTTAGCTAATTCTGCCTAAAACACCAATTTTCTAGAGTTTCTGTGGTTTAAAAAGCTTGTTTCAGCTACATATTGTACTTATTTTACTGCCTGCACTTTAACAAAGTCATTTTTGTGCTTAAATAACCTGTTTAACTGTTGTAGGCTACACACTCAAGTGTGATAGCCATTTATGTGCATTTAAAATGTTTTTCAATTGCATCTGCTTTGTTTTCTGAAAAAAACAAAAAAATATATACTTGCCTTCCCACTTTTCTAAGCTAGTATAGTCAAGTTTTCAGGTTAGTGCTGAATTCAGGGCTGTGTTACTAGTTTCTGTGTTTGCCCATACCTTACTTAGATAGAAGGAAGTTTCTCTGTTCAGTGTGAGAGAGGGAGCTTTGAGCAGCCTATCTGTCTCAGGAGGAGTGGTTTCAGCCCATAAATTAGTTGTTTTTTGGCCATTTTGGGCTACTCTATCTCTTTCATTTCCCTGCTATAAAACCCACATTTGAAGGGTTTTTGCACTAGTATACAGCCCATCAAGCTCCTGCCTGGTGCTCTTTAGAGTTCTACAACAGCAGAGACACAAAAGAGAGACTTTTGATTGATTATCATTTTTCTGAATTTTCTTGCTGCCTTTAGCTAATTCCACCTAAAATGCTGATTTTTTAGAGTTTCTGTGAATTAAAAAGCTTGTTTCAGCTACATATTGTACTTATTTTACTGCCTGCATTTTAACAAAGTCATTTTTGTGTTTAACTTACCTGTTTAATTGTTGTAGGCTACACACTCAAGTGTGTTAGCCATTTCTGTGCATTTAAAGTGTTTTGTTATGTATCTGCTTTATTTTCTGAAAAAAAACAAAAAAAATATATATATATACTTGTTTTCCCACCTTTCTAAGCTAGTATAGTTCAGTTTTCACGTTAGTGCTGAATTCAGGGCTGTGTTACAAGTTTCTGTGTTTGCCCATATCTTACTTGGATAGAAGGAAGTTTCTCTGTTTACTGTGAGAGAGGGAGATTTGCGCAGCCTATCTGTCGCTGAAGAAGTAGATTCAGCACAAAAATTAGTAGTTTTTTGACCATTTTTGGCTAATTTTTATCTCTTTCATTTCCCTGCTATAAAACCCATATTTGCAAAGTTTTTGCGTTAGTATACAATTCAGCAAGCTGCTGCCTGGTGCTCTGCAGAGTTCTAAAGCAACAGAGAAAAAAGAGAGACTATGAAGTGATTAAGTATAATTTTTTGGCATTTTCTTGCTGCCTTTAGCTAATTATGCCTAAAACACCAATTTTTCCAGAGTTTCTGTGATTTAAAAAGCTTCTTTCAGCTACATATTGTACTTTTTTACTGTTTGCACTTTAACAAAGTTGTTTTTGTGTTTAAATTATCATTTTAACCATTGTAGGCTACACACTCAAGTGTGATAGCCATTTATGTGCATTTAAAGTGTTTTTTTGATTGTATCTGCTTTATTTTCTGAAAAAAATACTTGTTTTCCTACCTTTCTAGGCTAGTATAGTCCAGTTTTCATGTTAATGCTGAATTCAGGGCTGTGTTACACATTTCTGTGTTTGCCCATACCTTACTTGGACAGAACGAAGTTTCTCTGTTCAGTGTGAGAGAGGAAGCTTTGAGCTGCCTATCTGTCCCTGGAGGAGTGGTTTCAGCCCAGAAAGTAGTAGTTTATTTGCCATTTTGGACTAATTTCCATCTCTTTAATTTCCATCCTATAAAACCTGCATTTGTGAGGATTATGCGATAGTATACAACTCAGTAAGCTCCTGCCTGGTGCCCTGCAGAGTTCTACAGCAACAGAGAGACAAAACAGAGACTTTGGAGTGATTAAGTATCATTTTTTCTGGATTTTCTTGCTGCCTTTAGCTAATTCTGCCTAATACACCGATTTTCTAGAGTTTCTGTTATTTTAAAAACTTGTTTCAGCTACATATTGTACTTATTTTACTGCTTGCACTTTAACAACGTCATTTTTGTGTTTAAATTATCTGTTTAACCATTGTAGGCTATACTCTCAAGTGTGAAAGCTATTTCTGTGCATTTAAAGTATTCTTTTTTTGATTTTCTCTGCTTTATTTTATGAAAAAAACAAAAAAAGGTACTTGTTTTCCTAAATTTTTTTTTT
>NC_056737.1:200115195-200142695 GCF_019279795.1 Protopterus annectens
CCCTTATAAGATCCTCCTAATCTAGCTACGAAAACAAAATCGCCACTGATTCTAAGGGCAACCACAAAGCATTCTATAGCTATGTCAAGAATCTCAGCGGCAACACCCAGATCTGCCCCGAGTTACAGCACAACGGCATAAACATTACAGAACCAAATGATATTGCCAATGTCCTGGCAGACAGGTTCAGTGTTAACTTTAACCCCCTCTCACCCCCTAAAGGGCCCATATCTATACAGGAATAATGCAGACTCCCTGTAATCACATCTATGCAGGTAAAAGCTGCACTCTCTAAAACCAAAAACACAGCATCCATGGGACAAGACAACATCCCAGGCTGCGTTTTACATGAACTTCAGAATGAACTGGCTCCCCACCTAAGCACCATGTTCACTCATAATCTCACATCAGACTTTGTGCCCACTGAATGGCACACAGCAACAGTTATCCCATTCCACAAAGGGGGAGCCACCACTAATCCTGGGAACTATCGCCCTATTAGCCTGATGAGCCTGGTCTTCAAGGCCATGGAATGTATCATCATGGAACTCATAAACAAAGACATTGGTAACCTCCAAAGTCTGGACTGCACCCAGTTCGGGTTTGTGAAAGGCAGATCATGTCTTCTGAACCTGATCGACTTTTTTGAGGCAGTCACCAAAGCCAGAGACAAGGGTAAGGTAGTTCACACAGCCTATCTTGACCTTGCCAGGGCTTTCAACACCATCCCCCATTCTGGAATTATAGCTAAACTCACTAAACTAGGTATAAATCCCTACATCACAAGATGGTTTGCCAACTGGCTCACTGACAGAACCCACACTGTAAAAGTTGCAGACTCCATATCTGACTTCAAACCAGTGACAAGTGCAGTACCACAGGGTTCAGTACTGGGACCTCTCCTGTTTGGTATCTACTTCTCTGAACTACAGGATAACACAGAAGGCCTCTGGCTAATGAAGTTCATAGATGACTGCAAACTAAGAGCCATAGTCGAGTCCGCAAATGATGTGGACATCCTACAGAAGGGGCCTCACTGAGACAGATGCCTAATGTCAGAGGCATGGCCTCAAGCTCAATGCCAAAAAGTGCATTGTCATCCCCTTTGGTAAAAACTCTGTACCCATGAACTACCACATAAATGGCAGTCTACATAAAGCCAATGTGTAATAAGAGACCTTGGGACCCAGGTGGACAGTAGTCTCCCCTTTGATAATCACATCACCACAGTAGTCAGGAAATCCTTCTATGTGGCACACCTCATCACAAAAGGGTTCTCATCCAGGTAAAAAGAGGTTCCCCTCTACTCAACACTCATTAGACCCATTATAGAGTATAATGCCCCTTTTGGAATGTACCTCACAAGACATCTGCAGCAGCTGTAAAGGCCACATAAGTACCTTACAAACAGGATTACTGGCATCAAACAGATGCCCTATACTGACCGTCTCAAAAAACTCCAGCTTTACTCTTGTAGCATATCGCCTACTCCGAGGAGACCTCTGCCTAACATATAAAGTTATGTTAAACCCAGAGCAGTTGGACATGCTACACCTAAAGAAATCCCAATCCCTCCAAGCTACACGCTCTGTGGCCCTAAACCTTGTCACCACAATACACAGGTCATGCTGGAGGGATAGATTCCTGTCCAGAGACTTCCTATACTTTGGAACAAGCTACCCATCTATGTCAAGTAAAGTTCCTCATTAGCACTCTTCAAGAAAAATCTTGACGAGTGGATGGGAATAGGAAATACACCCTGGGGATCACTTATGTGGCTCTGCTCAACAGGGGCACAGGAAATTAACTTTCTTGGGTGGCGTAAGCCAGGGAACCTTGTTGGCTAGACTTACTTAGGCCCTTGGACCAATAGCCTAGTACCTACCTATGAACATATGTTTATTATACTCTGATGTCTTGGCCAAAGCCTTCAAGGAGTAAACATCACCAGAAATGCATGCCTTAATCTCAAGAAGCAATTGACACCTAATTACATAATTGAATACATAGCCTCCAATTACACTCATCATTTAACCCCTATGGGATAAAGTATCACAGTTAATATTAATACATTGAAGTCTGTACATAACATTTGTCCTTTTATGAATATTTCATCACACTGAGGAACAGATGTTTTCAGAAACAGTACCTCAAGACCCACTACTGTCCCCATGGTGTGATTTATTCAAATGTACAGCTATAGAACTGACAAATTTCTTATCAGTAATATGTCTGACATGTTCTAACAGCCTATTTTTAAAACGTGTTACTGTCCCCCACATAAAATACGTTACAAGGCCATCTAAGAGCATTCTCTATACACCTACCTCTTGAATGTACAGACTTCAACATATTTCCTAGCCTTTCCCCTCAGCAGGAATTACAGCACTAAATAATGATAGACCAATGTACCTATCCACCTACTACTGTATGATATCTGGACAAAGCCTGACATAACTGGTGGACAGAAGCCCAAATACACGTTCATGCATGACATGTTGCTGTTATACACTGAGAAGGTTGCTGGTGTTACAGGGTTTGTTGTAACATATCTTTTCTTTTTTTTTTTTTTTTTAATATTTTTATTCATTTCCAAAAACAAGGAAACATGAATGCAGGTTATTTATGACAATGAAGTATTTACAAATTATTTAAAAAGGTAGGCTAAAACCTCTAAACAGATATCAAACATTAAAACCAAAATAAAGTGTTTACAAGGGTGTCTATTGTTGACATATAATTGACTTTCTATACAATTGTTTCCTGATTATAATCTGCTGTAGTCATTATTCTCCAGTATTTCAGTTACTTTTTGCCATGCTACGTATAATGATGTAGTTCTTTCAGTTCTTCCTTTAATAGTGTTCATTTCCAATTATGTACTGCTGACACCATATTCATGAATTGCTTAAAAGTTGGAGAAGCTTTGGATTTCCTGTTTGATGTAATGTTCTTCCTTGCAATAGCTAGGAGAGTCCATAAGATTACATATTTTGTTCTTGGCACACAGTCGGGTACAGGTGCATTAAACAAAATAATAGATTTGGAAATCTGGAATTTATCATTAAATACCATTTGCAGAAAATAATTTATTTTATCCCAATATGGTTTAATCAAATGGCATTCATAGAACATATGTTGCCAGTCTGCTTTTATTGATAAATCACATCTCCAGCAGCCAATATTTTTCTTAAACATAAGTTCCATTTTATGAGGGGTTACATAAGATCTGTGTATGAATTGCCATGTAAAAAGTCTCCAATGTAATGAAAGTGATGTCTGCTTTGGAGAGAGAAGAATTAGTTTTTTATCTCTGTCATTTGGCACATGTCCATTAACTGATCTGTAATAATTCCATATTTTGTCATTATTATGCATTTTTATTTTTTTGTTTGTTTTATAAATAGATGATAAGTATCCCTTTCCAGTAATGGGTTGATTCGTTAGTAATATTATATGTTCTATAAGGTTAGGAACATTTTGTCTTATTGATGGTTGCATTGTTTCTTGTTTGCTTAATATATACTGTCTTAATTCTTGTACATGTAACCACGAACTATCTTCCATATTTAATTTCTGTTTAATCTGGTCTATTGTCAGAGGTTTTCCAGAGTTTAGCAATTGATGCCAATATATTAATCCCTTTTCTTTAAGCATGTTGACTACTTCCATATTAAATGTTATTATATTACCTTGTGTGTACGCTACTGGATATAAAATAAATGACCATGCTTTAATATCAGGATTGCTATTAATAAGATTTTGGAAAATTTTTAAAGTATAAGTAATGTATTTGGAACTTATATTTTTATTCTTATGTATCATCATATATTCCTTCATCAGCCATAGAAAATTGTTTGGTATGAAATCTGTATACTTATTTGCTACTACAAATCCTAATCCTGGTAACATCTTTTCTGAGGGATATAAAGTCAGAAAAACAAATGGATGTTACCATCAACATAATGCAATCACCAGAGTATGCTACTGATTTGCCAAGGACAACACCTGCCTGGGGAACAGCCCATACATAACAGGCTAACCTGTGGCCATTATGTGGCTGGCCTTACATTTGAGAGTTATGCAGGGACAGAACTTTGTCAGACTGAAACCCATGCAGAAGTAGCTTGTGCAGACAAACCCTGTTAAACTAGCAGTATTCCAAACATATAACAGCAATACTCACATTCTGCTCCTAAGTCTTGAACCTTCCCCACCATTTAGTTGGCTTGTCTCCACAAGTCTTGTTGTAAGAGGTAGTAGCCCACACAACTCCAAGATGTTTTCCTCACAAGTGAGGGAAAGGGCCAACACCCACATGAAGTACTCATTTATAGGAGTGTGTTGCCATGACACTGGCTATTGGAAGAACTACACAGCTGCTCTGCATGCGGTTAGCAAGTGGGGAAAACCAAAAGGTGCACAGGCCATCACCGGGTCATGAGCATCACCTGCAAAAGCCACGCTGCCACCTATTTAAACCAGCTCTATCCTTGTAGTGCACAGAGAGAGAAATAAATGAAACATAAAGTGGAAAAGAGAAGAAAGAAAAAGGTAGGTAGAACATGTAAGCAAGTAATTGAATGTAGTACTTTGTCTGTAATAATGGGAAATATGACTTGGAGGAATATACGTCCCAACAAGACATGCTGTACTAATGCCTGCTAAACAGTAGCTATGGCCATAGCATCTGGCCCTCTTTGCAGTTGGAGATATCACAGACATACCTCTCAACTGTACACATCCTCACAGAATGTCCACATTTTACCATCGTGTATTTTTGTCTGTTCCTCCTAAGATCTGTACTTTTCTGGCAAATAGCTGAGGATTGAAGTTATCAGGTAATGACAAACACTTGAGTTTAAGATTCCGCATCATTAAGAATATTCACTGTAATGCTAAATGTATCATTCTATGAAGTTCCTAAGTTTGTAACAGGAATATTCAAAATCTGTCCCTATTTATCCCCACATCATTTTAGGCATTGTCCAGATGTGATGCTCTGAGAGATTGTGAGGTGGGATCACAGCTCAGGAGCCTGACTCACCTGGGAAAGGACAGCTCATATATGACAACTGAAGGAGTGTCTGTCAAACAGTTGTGACTGTACCACTGCTAGGCCAGTTAATGAGATGTTTTTTATATCCATGTTACCTGTGATTATGAGTATGACACATCTTTGCCTTGTAAAGCTAAGGCACCTATAGAGAGCATGTGCATAGTAGAGTACTGTTGTCGACGTGTGTTGAACTGCATGTGATATATTGAATTAATAACATTCAACTGTACAGTGTTCTGCTGGACAATAAGCACATTTGGGACTGATATCTGTAGTCACATACACAAATACCTGTGTTATATCAGCCAAACCATTGGCAGGTCTGTGAGCAATGGCATTGTAACATAATAGCCTACTTATGACTGTCGGACATCTTCCAGGTTATCACAGTGATGTCAAACTCTACTGTGCAATCAGCGTACTAATGTATGGCACAGCTATATTAATACAGTATCAGTACTGATGTCCCTTTTGACACCCATTTATGTGCACCATTGTCCAGATGTACTGCTGTAACAGGTTGAGATGTATGATTGAGCAGCAAGACTGTAAATACAGTGTACCAGACTTACATTCAACAGAAATGCATACCAGGTATCCCCTGAGCAGATGTACGTATGCATATGTTCAGCTGGAAGGCACAAAACTAACCACATGGGTTTCAAGCAGTCAGGTAAATAGGCTGTGCATGTTGCACATGTGTGTAATATCGGTGTCAATGCATACAACAGACATATATGTGTACAGCTACTGGTGGTTGCATTGCCCAGACACTGATGTGGGCACTGGAGTAGGCATGATTATCAGGTATTAATCAGAGAAGTGTCCACCTGTATTATGACCCTCTGTCCATGACTGCCACTACAAGCTGTATAAACACCTATAAACAGTGGATATCACAAGTGTACACACCCCTGCTGGAATGCCAGGTTTGTGTGCTGTATGGCAATCAAACCACAGAAGATCATTTCATAATGTTTCACATCTTGAATGTGACCCCTAACCTCCTGTACAATTCCATTGAAATACAATCAAAGTGTTTCTCAGAAGGTGAGCGACTATTGCCAAGTGTAGATGTGCCATGACATTAGAGTCCAGACCAAGACAGAGGAATGCTGTAACCATCTCAGGAGGCCCATACAGAAGTTTAAGGGTGTGCACACTCATTGAACTGGCTTATTGTACTGAGTATTATTTCCATATGTTTTCACAGACCAGATTGTTATGTTTTCAATTGAATTGCACAGGCTGTAGGACACACTACAGGTGGGAATTGTTATGAAATGAGTTATTGTGGTGTCATGTTCCAGTTGCACAAATGCCAGGCAGTGCATCAGGGGTGTGTACTCTTTATATCCACTGTAGCTATATGGACACAGCAGTACTTGACCTGTATATCCAGCCTCCACCAAAGTAGAATAATCCTCTTTGGTGGACAGCAGCAATACACAAACCACATTATAGGTTGCTACATTGGCTGTACAGGGACACATTGGTGCAGGCAACAACTTTGAAGCAAGTCCACCTATATCTGAGCAAGAGGGTAAGTTCACAGGTGATGTCCTGTAAGGCTGACTATGAATCGGACATATCCCCAACACCAAGGACAATTGCAACCATGTCTCCACATATGTTGTAAGTCTCAGATGAAACAACACAATTCACCACGTACTGGGGGTAAAGAATGCCTCATACACACATGCCATGAATATAGGCAACCTGCATCACACAAGTTAGGTGGGAACATCGCCACCCTGTCCACCCCAGTCATACATGGAGAAATGCACATCAACCACACTCCTCCCCTCAGCAATGGTGAGCATGTACATATTGCCTACTGATGGCAACAACAGCATATCTCCATGGGGCATAATAACATCAGTGTCTGCCTCCTACATGAACTCAGGTATGTGCTCACAGCTCCATCAGACACCACAGTCAAACACAGACCTGCCACCATCCACATGGAAGAAGACCACTGTCAACCCTCTACATAGAAATGAATGGAGGATAGAGGATTATGCAATCAAGTGTACAACATTGGGGGAATACGATAGCTCAGGGACAGGTGTGTAATGCAAGCTGCTATAAACATGATAGCTTGGAGGGTTCCAGTGTAGTCTGGATTATTTGCAAGTAATATCCACTGTTGATGTGCATTTTGACAACCATATGAGGTCCTGTGACCTTTTCCTGTTTATGTCTTCCAGGTAACATGCAGAGTGCTCACCTACCAGCATTCTCTGTTGGGGAAACTGACATCATCACCCAATAAGTGATTGGACATTATGCCCTGTCATGTGGCTGGAGAGCAGAAGATGTGCAGGAGAGGACTGCCCTGTGGAACATTGTGGCCTACAGAGTAAATGATACCGGCCTGCACAGCAGAACTTACGTGCATGTGCAGCATCGGGTCACTGACCTCAAATGCCATGCCCATCAATGGGCTGCTGCTGTAGCAAGGGACCGGCTAGCCAGAGGTGGGGGCCCAGCCATCCAGCCCCCACTAACACCCACCAAGGAGCTCCTCACCAAACTTGGGCCACACAACTAATGCACAAGCCATGACGCTGAGGGAAGAACTGTGGAGGTGGGTTGCACACATACACTGGATGAGGAGTGTGCAGGTAAGGGCCCAGTGGGAATTAGTTCACTAATGTATCAGACATACATGTATCTGTATTGTATCTACATGCATGTGTCAGGTCCAACTGCAGTTGTGGATGGGGTTTTCTAATGCACAGAGGTGCACATCTGTGGTGAGGACAGGATATTGTGTATTATTGCAGTTAGTACTGTAGCTGTGCAGACATGTTGCATCTATCCTACACCAAGGCCACATGTGCATCTGCTGACAATAACTCCCTCTCACAACTACCTAGGACCCTCTGGTCTGCATGTGGGACAGCAGCCTGAAACTGTTGAGTATTACATTGTTCTGTTGTTTCCTGGCAATACCCCAGGCATGTGAAGCACATGCAATTTACCATGCACATGACCATCAGTAATAGCTATATTGCTTTATGTAATTGTTATATTGCTTGTTGTGCATGGTCACTTGTGCTGGGGTTAACTGTATTGCATCACAATTGTCACCACTGGGGCCTATCTGATGTCAATTCAACATTCCTGTAGCATACCTTGCAGCTTGTCAGTGCCAAGATGTCTGGACAGAGGCCAGCAAATTGTGCTGGACAAATGGCCTAAGGTAAGGTCACACATGACACATTACTGGTATACAGTGGATATACATTGTGTATGCACCCAAGATGCATGGTGTTTCTGTTGCATACTAATTAGGACAACAATATGACAGTCCACACCTCTTCCAGCCTTTAATGTGACCCATAACAGGTATAGTTCACTTGTAAAACCAAGCATCTGTACTCATGTATTGCACCTACAAGGCAGGCCACCTGTGAGGGTGGCAGATGTCCTATCAGCATGATGTTTTTATGTTTCAGTCAGCTATGCTACCTCATGCTGCCATATGTAATAGTAATGCGAATAGCGCGCTCTGCTAAAGCATCTGTCACGAATGTCATAACATAGTTAGGCAGGGGTTTGAATCCTGCAACTGCCCAGTGTGTGTGGAGGGGGGTTAGTGTGTGTGCAAGTCTCCATGAGGGGAAATGTCCCTTTAATGAAACTATACCCAGAGGCTTCCCATGCTTTGGAACAGGATCCCAGTTCGTATTAGGCAGAGCTCCTCACTGACTCTCTTCAAGAGAAATCTTGATGAATGGATGGGAGATCGTAAGTTTACCCCAGGTGTCACATCTGTGTCACTGCTAGACAGGGGCACAGTAAACTAATTCTATTATATAAGGGGACCTTCATTGTGTCACTACTAGACAGAGGCACAGTATTCTAGATTTATTCTGTACATTTTTGTACTATTTCATGGGGTGGCAAAAGCCACATCACTATGGCTAGGCTTACAAATGCCCCAGGGCAGATAGCCTAGTACTATACTATGAAACTATGAAACTATGTGTCAGTACACTCACTGTGGCCTATTTGGCTATAATATCACATACATGGTCATTGTTAAGACACACAGACCAATTCTGACCACGTATAGATTTCAAACATATGGATATTCCAGACACATCTCTAGAGAGAACTATACAATGGTTTAACCTGCTGCATGTGAGGCAGATGCTGTCACCACACTGTATAAAGTAATGGCAGCGGGAGGTGGTCACTAGCCGTGTATGGTATACACATCAAAATGGTATAAGCCACACATGATATAATCCTCTCTCATGCACACACACACACAGACACACAGTTGCCAGCATTAAGAGTAGAACTCGTGCCTATCTAGGTAATCCTACTATAGTGCTACACAGTTATCAGACATGCCACAGAGCATATACATTTCCACCTCTTCCAAAGGTACTTAAGTACTTCTAAGGTGGATGACATCAAGAAGTCTACTAAATTGGAGTGAATGGAAGTGTACAGGGTAGTACATAGGTCAAAAATGGAATGATCCAGACAGTACATGATTCACACATACATACACATTTGCCAGTATTGGGATTAAAACTCCTGCCTATCTAGGTATTCCTAATATAGTGCAATGCAGTTATGAGATGCACCACAGAGCTTATACATATCCAACTCTACCAAAGGTACTTCTAAGGTGGATGACATCAACAGATCTACTAAATCGGAGTGAAGGGAAGTGTAAAGGGTAGTACACAGTTCAAAAATGGTATGAGCAAGATAGTACATGATTCACACACACACACACACACACACACACACACACACACACACACACACACACACACACACACACACACACACACACACACACACACACCTGCCAGTATTGAGATTAGAACTCCTGCCTATCTAGGAATGTCTACTATAGTATTACACAGTTACTGCATGCACTACAGAGCTTACTGAACTTTCACATGGCCAAAGCTGCTGATAACTGCACAGCTGTGGTAAAGTATCACAGGTGGCAGACAGTCTGCCTTCTGTTCCACCCTAATATCTTGCCAGCTTTTTTGGTCTTGCAATTCAACTAGCATTATGGCTTGGCACTTCACCAGGTTATTGTATTATGAAGTGTGGTGCACCTGTGAGCTGTCAGCAGTATTCGTTCATCACAGATGTTGTCCCAGTACTTACTAGTTATGTCCACCCCTCCTGGCATGTTTGAAGGGCAGTTATCTGTGCTTTCACCCATTAATCTGGTGCACATATCCATTCTGGGGACTGTTGCAGCTGCCACATGTACACACACAAACCTTCCCTCTAAACTCCAAACACTCAGACCTGTGAGGGTCACCCATTTATCACCCAATGTGGACATATGCACTCTCCAGCAAAGACTGGACTAGCAGGTCAAGAGGATAAGATCAACACCTACATCACACCATGTGGAACATGGAGCTCATCATGACACTCACTTTCACAGCCATGACATACAGTGAAAAGCCACACACCCATCTTCCCAGAGGCACAAAAAGGACATCTACCCAAACAGCACATACCAGCAAGGCAGACATCTACTGAGACACCGTGATATGGTACATGCCAAGGGACACATATTTAACCTACACAGTGTACCCCCAACCTAAGCTCCTAAGGCTAACCACCTTGCACATTACAATGATCATGGGTAACTCAATACTGAGGCACAAACATCCTACTCACTAGGTTGAATATGGAGCAGGTAACAGCCAAATATCAATAACATGCCAGCATCTATCACATGACACAGCTAGTCATGTCACTCCATAACTATGAGTATCACTCTGTATCCATGTGGGTGTGAATGACTTGGGACACACCTCCCTGGACTACATGACAGGAGACATGGTTGAACTCTCTGATTATGTGGTCCAGGCAGGTGTGACAATAGCCCTCGGCAGTGTACTGCTGTCACCCAGAATGATGCTGCGGTACTATAAAAAGATGGTTGACTGCAACACTGGCTTACATGTTATGTGTCATTCTCAGGGGATCCAGAACCTCTCTGGTTGTGATGGCATGATTGACAGAACCCAATGACTTGCATTAGATGTCCTACATCTGTCACCACTGGGTTGCCAGGTACTGGCCTTAGCTAGGATCGGTATGGTCTAAGTTTTGACTCTTATAACAATGAACTATATGCAATGGTATGGAACTGGTGCTTTAATTTGTTAACATGACTGAAAAGAAAAGACGCATCAACAGCTATCTTTTCTAAAGATGGGCATTACTTCCTGTCTAATAAGATTTGCGTTTAGCAATTATGTTATCAATTAAGGGAAGTTTATGCACATGATACAAGTTCATTGAGTAAATTATGAAATGATACGCATTGATGAATTTATGAACAGTATTGTTAGGTTGTTTGTTCTTAAATGGTATGTGTAATGTACTTGAATAAGGAATTTGATGTTGTTTTTAAAAAGTATCAATGTTCTGAATGAATCTAAGTTAATTAATTTGGATAATTGAATCATTGTAGTTAATGAATTACTATAAAAGGCAATGGTAGTTTCTGAAAGATTGTAACCTGATGAAGTGCAATTTTATTGCGTGAAAGCGCTTGTTCCTGTTTTATTTCTGTTTATTAAATGCTGTTTGACTCAGTTCATGGTGGTTTCAAGCAATTTCTTCAGCACAGGTACTGGCTACATGTCTTGCCACCCCTATGGTGTTAGGCAGTGTTCATAATGTTATTACCACCATATCAACTACACATGTATGCAATCTGAGGGTCATGCTGCTCAACAGTGGAAAACTAACTGTCAGGATGCAGTCACTCATATCAGCTGTTGGTGTGGAGGATGCATGTCTGCTGTAATGGAGAGGTGGTTCACAGCAGTAGACAGCAGAGCTGCAGTATCAGGCTATGACGCATTCCACAGGTGTCAGGCCCCTAACATGGACCGCACCACACCTCCACAGGTGGTGTTGTCTCCATATTCATTATGGATAGGAACACCTCCAGACTAGTATCCCATCATAATGCATTGGAGATACTTCTGGTACAACTGCCTTGGGGTAATAGTACAATCCAGACCATAGCCTGCTATGGGTCCACATCTATATCCCTAGACTGTCAATGCACATTCGTCAACACCCTGCCATCTCTGATGGTCCAATGCAACACTGACATAGTACGCAGTCTTCAACTACCCCTCCATCACCTGGGGAATGTAGCCAATTGCCAGTACAGTGGCTCAACACTTCTGGGATTCATCATTTCCATTGCCCTAGACCAGCTCATACTGACCCCTGGTAGGGGATGCAGCAACCTTGACCTGTGTTGACCACTTAAATATGGAACCATTGCTCATCCCCAGATGTCAATCCCTGCATGGTGAGATTCACACAGGCTGTAATCAACATGGAACGCAACATGTCAGCCACAACCCCCACAAAGATAACCACCTGGCAAAAACTCTCCAAAGCTGACTTTGCAGCCATGAAAACAGGGGTGGATGTCTTCATTGCACCCATGGCAATGGGATGTAGCTGCATGACCATGGAATCATACACATAGGCACTGTACAAACAGGTACATGAATGCATGGTACTAGCCAGAGCCAAAAGAACCCAGACACTGTCCTCCTAACACTGGGAGACAATGTGATGGTCCACTGCCATTACTAAAGTGTACATCAGATGGAGGACACTGTTGCAGGGAAAAGTGGTGTCCTATGACTGTTGAACTCCCTTATTAGCCTCAAACACAACTTTGGATCCCTCATGGAGTCCCTGACAGGCATCTACGGAGGGAGACATGCAGGAGACATGGATGACAGTCACAACAGCCTTGATAGTTACATCAATAACCTCCACAGCATTAAACACAAGTACTGTGAGTTACCGCACAAAGCTAATACCTATCCTGAGACAACAGATATTTGCCACAGTTTCGGCAACACATACATTGCCAGCTTTACCCCTCTCTCCCCCGCACAAGTGAAGTGCTGAGTGAATGTGTTCTCACATGCTGTATCCCATTTCCTTTCTAAGAATCTGTGTGTCACCAGGACGTGGCCCTGCAGCAAGGGCACAGGGTATGGCAGTGTGGTGACACATACACCACGTCATAGGCAGGGTACAGTATGTGCACGGTAATTCCCGGTCTGTAACACAGTGACTGCATATGCCTCACAGATTATAGGGCTGAGGGTTGTACACAGGTACATGTTGATGTACAACATCTGTTGTAGAATGGAGAATGGTACATGTTCTGGTTTGGACACACCTCTGATTGCTAATAACCACAGCCACATGGGATATTCATCAACCAAACACACTGGGATTACTATTCACACACACACACACACACACACACACACACACACACACACACACACACACACACACACACACACACACACACACTTGCCAGTACTGAGATCCATAGGTTCATTGCTTCATAGGTGTGCAGTATGCGAATGGGCATGGAGGCTCTATAAGGCTAGCCCAAGGGAATTCCTGGCATCAGGCCACATGACAATAGTCTCCATTGTGGCTCAAATGTATAGTCACTGGAGTGGTCCCCAGGGGTGGGTATTGTATTCCCCATCCACTCATCCAGGTTTCTATTGTGAGTGGCCAGTGATGTGCACTGCTTCCCATGTATGTGATCTATATTCCATAACATGGACAGTGTCTGGGTTGTGCACAGGTCCCACATGCATACATCTGGAAGTGTGCTTGAGGTCTCTGGGCATGTTGTGTGGACAGATTGGTATCTTCTGATGTAGCATTCCTGACCTCATTTGGTGAGACCTGGCTATGTAACTGAGGTAGTGATTGCACCTATACTGACCATATGATACGGGTACTCAGTGGAGTTATTGGCATTTGTCCATACAGAGCATGTGTATAAGGCATGGTATTCCCTTTGTGGGGAATGTTTGCAGACTCTACAGTTGTTGCAGGCCTCCAGTGGGGAACATGGCAAAAGAGCCACTGTATACACTGATTGGGCTACTGAGGAGATGGAACAGGGTGCCATGTCTTTTAACTTGCTGGATAACACACTCAGTCAGGAGATGTAACACATTGAAGTACTTTTCTGAGGTCAGTGGCACTGTTGTGGTCAGCAGGCATGTAGTCCACTGCAATCATACTGTGGGTACCATCTGTGAGGCACTATGCAGGGGAACTACCTATATAGTGGCTGTTGCCTAGCCAAGTGTGTTTGTGTATATGTGGGTGGAGAGTGGTCTCTGAGTAATAGAAGGGTTACCTATATTGTTCACTAATCCATACTGTCACATTTAGGGCTGTGGATTGTTTACACCAACCTCTATGGTATTTGAGAACTGTTGGCCTTGTAATGTGGACATTATGACATATACTAGGTCCTCAACATAAAAATTTAGCAACCCTCCCCAATGGATCATGTTATTACACAGTCACACTGACCCCCATTGACAGACGGACAGACAGACACACACACACACACACACACACACACACACACACACACACACACACACACACACACACACACACTTGCCAGTACTGAGATTCAAACCCCTACCTACCACATTTATCACACGCGCCACAGAGCTTACAGGATGGATGTTGTCCCAAGGTACTTCTAAGGTGAGGAACATCACCAGCCTTTGTAAATACTGGCACTGAGTGATGTAGTGGGTGAGAGAGTCCAAAAAATATTTTATCCTACACACACATTTACATTTGCCAGGGGTGAGGTTCAAACCTCCATCTAACTATCTTTTGGGCCATTATGTTATGCATTTACCTCATGCACCACTGACCTTACATGGTTTAGGGTTTAGGTGTATGATAGCTGCAGGACTGCTAAAGTCAGGCAATGAGATGTGTTCTGGGTGTAAATGGGGCCAAAATCTTTGAGGTACAGACATACATATGTAGTTACATGTACACACACAAACAGTTATCAGGGATGAGATTCAAACCCATGCCTATGTAGTTATTGCTACTACATTATTCCGCATTTATCACATGCACCATGGAGCTTTCATGTTGAAGAGCTGTGCAAAGGTATCTTTGAAGGTGAATGACACCAGCAGCAGTGCTAAAGGAGGGGTAAGGGAAGTGTTGTAAGTGTGAATGACCACAGAAGCAGGTCTCTACAACAATACACACTCTCTCTCACACAAACACTCACATTTACACAGTTGTCAAGATCAGGATTGGAACACCTACCTAACTAGTTTGGTACATTATAGTATTACACAGTTATCACAAGCACCACAGAGTTTATATATTGGAAAGCTGTCCAAAGGTATATTTGAAGGTGAGTCACATCAGCAGCAGTGCTAAAGGAGGGATAAGAGAAGTATTGTAAGTGTGAATGACCACAAAATCAGGTCTTTACAAGGATACAAACACTCACATTTACCAGGATCAGGAATGGAACTCCTACCTAACTAGTTTGGTACATTATAGTATTACACAGTTATCACAAGCGCCACAGAGTTTATATATTGGAAAGCTGTCCAAAGGTATTTTGAAGGTAACATCAGCAGCAGTGTTAAAGGAGGGATAAGAGAAGTGTTGTAAGTGTGAATGACCACAAAAATCAGGTCTCTACAAGGATACAAACACTCACATTTACCAGGATCAGGATTGGAACTCCTACCTAACTAGTTTGCTACACTATAGTATTACGCAGTTATCGCAAGCACCACAGAGGTTATATGCTGGGGAGCTGTCCAAAGGTGTCTTTCAAGGTGAGTGACATCAGCATCAGTGCTGAAGAAGGGATACGAGAGATTTAGTGAGTGTGAATGGCCTCAACCACATTCATTTAGAAACACACACGGTTTTACATTTGACAGTACTGAGATTACAACTGCTACATGGATACCTGTTTGTATTGTAGTGTTACACAGTTATCACAAACACCACTGACACTATGGTCTAAGGGCTAACCAAAGGTATTGCTGCAGTGAATGACATCAGCACATCATGTGATATAGGCCAATGGGATGTGTAGTGGGTAGGACAGGCCTCATCATGGGATTCTCTCTGTCGCGGTCTGTCTTTCTCTTCCCCACATCTCTGTGTGTGTATGTTTGACATATTATATTATGTTGGACTTCGATGATTCTGTGTATTCCTATCCAATGTGTGTGTGAAGTATCAATGGTGTACAATCTGGTGTGTGTGCACAGACAGCTGCTAATAACCAATATCTGTTGTCCACTCTGTTGTGAGACATGGGCTTCATTTCTTTAAGTGTAGGAGCATGCCCAGTATAACCTTCTATATTGAGTGTGTTCATCCGTTCCAGGGAGGGTTTGACTCCAGTTGAGGGTTTTGTGTGTTACAGCTACACCTAGCAAACTGGTTCTGCAGGATATCTGTAGATAGGCTGCCAATATGGAGACACAATGGGCTTATCATACAGGGAATACTGTAACTATTACAGTTGTGCTGGTTGTAGCATAGATATTCTGACATATGTACTGTTTTACACTGTGATGTGTCATGTCATCAACTACTGACAGTTATCATTCTTTGCTCACAGTTATTTACCGGGAAATATAAGATGAATGAAGCTAAGACCAATATTCTGGAGCATACAAACTACACATTATAGCACACACCTGCCATTGTGGAGGGGTAGCTACAGACAATAGATGCTGGTTCTGTGTAAGTGGTTTAGTACCTTGTTAGTATGCCTGCTAGGGTTACCCTCCTTGTGCTTTTTTCAACTTCATGGAATGGCCATATCCTGCTGGGGCCATACCGCTCAGCTGCACAGATACACACAGGTTAGCCAAAGGCAGGACTCATATATTTGGTCAATTTACCTTCACATTGTGGTTTACAAGCAGTTTTGTGGCTATTCATTCATGGGTTTGCAGTCGGGAGTAGTATGGGTGGATATTGGAGTTTCAGACTTCACACACTCAGTGACATCCATGCTTTTAAACCCCTCCCCCTGTTATTCTCTCCTCCATCTAACATTATGTAAGCAATATCTCAGAGGTATCCGTATAGCTGTGTTTTTATCCCAGTAGTATTTATGGCCTGATCCGCATTCCTTGCAGTAGGACATGGGGAGGCATGCTATTGGTATTTGTCAACATGGCCTTGCATTTGTTTCCTGTTTACTGTTAGGTTGTTAGTTGGGACTGCCTGACATTCCATACATTGGCACTATGGGTGAGGCATGGGCCTTTGCCAGAGGACTGTAGGCCATTTGAGAGTACTGCAGGCCATCTGTTACTGCATTTCTACATGGGATTGTGTGTGGGGGGGTGCACACCTGCTGACTTTAACATTTGATATGACTGCACTGGTATTTCGGTTACTCTGTTGGCTTCCATTTCATATTGTAGTGTGACCTATCATGCAGACAGGAGGCATATCAGTAGAGTACACAAGTTAGATCTTAATGGCATATATTTCAGTTTCAGACTTTTTGCCCTTCAGAACTGGAATGAAACTGCCAGACCTGTTGTAGTATGTCTGTGTAGGTCTGGTGGGGGGCTGTTCACCATTGCCATCATTTGGGGGCCTTACCCCAGCCTTTCTTCATGGTCATCTACACCTGTCCTGCTGAGTGAGGCTGCTGGTGGATATGTGACCCACATTGACATCTATGTGTGTGACCTATTGACACCCACAGTTCTTTGGGCCATCACGTGTACTTCGGTAGGGATTGTCACCTTGTGTAGTGCTGCCTAGTACGTTGACACCAGTATTTGTTATGAATTTCTTGCTGTCCCATATAGCTGTCTGCTGCTATCCCATTCAGCCACCCAATTCCCTTGCATACTTGCATCCATATCATACATACAAGTATGAGAACATACTACTCCATTCAGTAATTGATAGGAACAGTGACTTACCTTGTTGATGGGCCAGTATTTAGGACAGTGCTGGAGGGCTGACTATGTTGGATGCACATAGTACAATCCCTGTACATGGTAAAGTTCAGGTAGTGTCATGTTTGGCATCCCTTTTACTCTATGTTTGAGTTGAAGAGAGGTATCAGTCCCTGCGTCCCTACAGTGTCAGTGTGTGTGCTATGCATTGGCTCTTTGCCAAGGCCTGGGCATTCTGTGTATGCCTCCTTCTGCCTACAGGGGCAGGCTCAGGATGTTCCTCCTCCGAGTCCCTCTGTGCCTATGCTGGCCTTGGCAATGGTGGAGGGCTGTATGGCCCTGCCCCATGCTGTTCCTGCTGCAGCTGTTTCCACAGGATCATATTGTGTAGCATGGCACACACTATGAACATTTGTGTATATGTAGCTGGAGACTATTGCAAGGCTCCACTGCATATGTCGAGGCAGTGGAACTGTGACTTGAGCATTCCAAACACATGCTCTACAATGATCCTGGTTTGTTTTTGTGCCTCATTATGGTGTTCTTGTTTGGGTGTGTGTGCATTTCAGATGAGTGTCATCAGCCACGGCTCCAGTGCATAGCCAGCATTCCCCACTAGATGGCGATATGGGATGTCCCTGCTGGCAAATGCCTGATACAGCTGTGAGCAATGCCAGATGTGGGAGTTGTGATAGCTTCCAGGGCTGCCAGCACACATGATAATGCCCTGACATCACACACGACCTGGCAGTTGATGGAGGGGAAGCCTTTGTGGTGTATGTAGACCCTGCCCCACTCACCAGTTGGTTCTCTGATGTGGATGTGCATGCAGTCTATAGCACCAACTACCTCAGGTTATTCTGCTATACGGTGGAAGAGCTGCATACATGTGGTCAGCGCCTCATTGATGGTGGGGAAATATATGTGTTCATTGGCATGTTGTGTCATGGCATCCAGGAACTGGTGGAGTACCCTGGATGCTGATGCCTTTGAGACCCCCATGATATTCCCAGCTGGTCTTTGGAAGGTACTTGTGGCTAGTATTCTTAAGCCTAGACATACCTTGGTATCCACTGGGATGGGTTCCCCTTTATTAGTTCTGTGTGTACGGCGTGGCTGGCACAGCTCAACAATTTGCTGTAGAATGTCCCTGTCCACCCTATAGTGCTCTACTATCTCCAGCTCATGGAGGCCCTGGTAGGTTACCCTGGGTCTTTACACTCTTCTCCTCCTCTTCACTGTGGGTCAGTTGTCAGCATTCTCCTCCTCACCACCCTCAGTCTCTAGCACATATTGATGGAGTAAAGCAGCAGCAGCCTCTAACATATTTAGTTATTTTTGCCAGTTAAAAATCCTCCATCTGTGTACACCGGTGGTGTAGAGTTTGTGGGCAAAAAACAGTCTGTAGGGTGTTTGCATAGTTTATACTAGTGTGCTGGGCTGCTGCATGTGTAACTAGATGATTCTGATACATTCCACCTGCCATGTATGCTAGTTCTCCTTGATTTCCTTCCTACTGCTGTTTCCCCTTCACACTTCCTCCCTATTTAAGCCCGAGGCACACTGCGCATACCTGGTGCTCAAATGTAAACAGTTCTGCTATTTCCTGTGTTTTTTTTTTTTTTTTTTTACCATGCACACTCGTTTAGCTAATGTAAGAACTTTTAAGCAGAAATGGCCCTCCCTGGACACGAACATGCTCTGCATTTCATGGTACAAGACAATACAGCCACAGACGGTACACCCCCTTCCTTAGCTGTGCTTAGCTAAGGGCAAACACGGGCCACAGAGCTCCAATGAGCTTACAGTAAGTATGACACACCCCCTTATGAAGTCATTCAGCTCTTATACTTGCACTGTTGTATTGCTGCACCTACATGGTTAGGTACAAGCTGACACTGAGGAACTCTGTTATTCAGTATAACTCCCCTCATTTGCATACTCCAGTGTGCAAGTCCATAGTTACTGCACTTAGATGGACCCTTTCCTCTTGACAACCAGTGCTCCCTGATATTGTTTACATTCTTGATGCCATTAATTATAATGGCAAAATGCAGAATTATCTTAAAATTGACTTTTCTCATTTCAACAGATTCTTTTGGGTCACTCTGGTCTCTGTAGCTGCTGTCACTTGTATTACCAAAGTCATTAGGTGCACCTTAGACTTTACCTGGATTTCAGCAGCTCTGCCTTACTCTTGTTCATAGGTAAGTTCTAGGCTAGCTGACCTTGTGGACCATTTTAAGCATGGACAATTCCCCTCAAAGGTGAGAATCAAGCCCTGTACCTTCTGTCTGTGAGATAAACATCTTAACCATTACGCCAACCTCCATCCCTTGATACAAGTTTTTTTCCTTATATTATACTCCAGTGTTAACTGTCTCATAGGTATTTCTTCATCATGGGTGGAGCTCTTATAATTTACAAGTCACAATGTCTCTTTTCTCAACAGAAAGCAAAAACAATAGACTTCCTTTAAAGCTGCTATTTTTCCAACTGGATGATTAAAAGGCTGAAACTATTAACTTGCTATACCCGTTCTGTCTTACAGAGAACAAAGGAAACACATCAATGTCAAAGTATTTGAGAACTGTGGTCCCTAACATAGAATTATTTCTCTCACTCCAACTATAAAGAGGTGACTTAGATTAACAACCACATTCCAGCATGCGTTTTCTCTCAGGTGGAGCAAGTGTCACTATTAGCAACTAATATTCTGGCAGACTTTGATCCACTTCCTATTACAAATGTTCAAACAATAACTACTGCCTAGTATTCCTACCCACACACAATAAATATCATGTGAGCTTGTTGAAAATCCCTTCATGCTAATGAATTACTGGATCACCACTTTTTTTTCCTTCTACATGTAAGATAGTTTTCTGAACTAACTCACTAATATTATCACATTTGCACAAAGACACAAATAAAAACTGCATTCATCATGCAGGCTATAATGCCAGACAGGGTGAGTGTTATAGTGTAAATAATGGCCTCCTGGGGTGTTCTGATGTCCAATGTACACCTTGGAAGGGTGTTATTCACATAATAACACACACGCTGAAGGGCAGTATTGGAATTTATCAGCCAATTCTCTAAGTGATTTGTATTTATTTATTATTTGTTGACCGGGAAAATCCAACTACGACAGAACCTATCTTTAGAAGAAAACCAGGGAGAAATACTCCAGAAGCATGTCATTGGAATGTGGGAGGAAACTGGAGTACCTGGAGGAAACCCATACAAATGCAGGGAGGACATGCAGACTCCTCACAGAAAGCACCCTGGCCGAGAACTGAAGTAGAGAACATCTTGCTGTGAGGCGACAACATTAAGTGCTGCTCCACTGCGCTGCCCATTTGAGTTTATTTTTGTTTTCTTTAAACTGATATATATATATATATATATATATATATATATATATATATATATATATATTACTTTGATGTAAAATAGCTCCTCTGCCTAATGTTTCAGACTTATTATAATATATGTAATTGCTGCTGGAGGAAGAATTTTATATCCAGAATACAAGTTTGGTAAGTATTTAATGACTAGACACTCGCTTTCTCTCTCATATACACACACACACACACACACACACACACACACACACACACACACACACACACACACACTCCAGATTTTTACCTCATTCCTCATAAAATTTGTAGTTGGATGGAAAATTATTGGGGAATGAAGCTACTAAACAATGAATTACATTTGAGTTTCAGACTTTTATATGCTTCAGAAATGCATGTTAATGTTGTGTCTTTCGGCTTTTCCCGGTTAGGGGTCACCACAGCGGAACTCTGGTCCGCTAATGATTGGCAGCAGATTTTCACGTGCCGAGTTGCCGGCCCTGACGCACAACCTTCAACGAAGGTACGCCCATTCACGCATGTCTCCACACAGAAGGCGGTCTAGCTGAGAATTGAACAGGACGTCTTACTGTGAGGCGACAACGCTACTGCAGCACCACCACCGCAGTACAGAAATGCATGTTAATGTAATTCCTGTTATTACAGCAACTTTCTAATTTTCTAAGAGCAATATTTAAAATCTGTCCCTATTTTTGAGCCTTTGCCCCACACTGTTTTAGGCTTTGTCCAGATTTCTTGAGCTAAGAGGTTGAGATGTATGCATACCTCTTAATTGTAAGTGACTTGCATCTACTACTCAAGTGACCTCTCTCTCTCACACACACACACACACACACACACACACACACACACACACACACACACACACACACACACACACACACACACACACACTCACTTTCATGCCCGCCAGCACTCATACATTCATACACACAGAAACACACTCTTTTTTATTTATCCTTTTTAATTATTTTGCATTCACTTAACAGCAAAAGCATTGCTTAGCGAGTGTAAAATACTGTCTCGATCAATTTTACTCTCAAGCTCACATACACAAAAATGAAAAACATTGGTGGAATTTTTTTGTTTGTTTTTAATTTTACACTCCCTAATCAGCAAAAGTCCTGCTTACTGAGTGTAAAATAATGGCAGACATTATCTTCATTACAGTCTAAGCTTCACTGCAGTTTAATATGCTACCTTGAAGTGCTGGAATGGTTTTTCAGTGGGCCCACCCTGCTGGCGATTGTTCATGCACCCTGCTGGAGAATGTTCATTCTTCATCCAGAGTAGTGATGTACAGGTCACCCATTCTCTCATGCCCATTATTCAATGCTCTCCTTTCCAAGTTGGCAGTACTTTGTTTAGCCATTTACGTAATTCAGTAGGGAATTGATGTGGTAGGCAATATTGACAGCCTAGTTGGTTTATCTTGGATTACTTCAGAAGCAACGAGAATTTTATTTTCAGATTGCTAAATATTTAATGACAAGTAATAACAGTGATATATTGACCTAGTTTCACCATAAAATATCTGTAATACATTAGTCCACCTGCATAATTTTTTATTTAAAATTAACCAAAATATCAAGCACAAGCAATATTAATACAAGAAAAGCAAAATAAAACTGATGAAAGTGCATGAAAAGAGTGGTGCAGCAAAAAGAATTAACTGAGAAGAGCTGTTAGCAATCAGTCCAAAGCTGAATAATCTGCTAATACAACACATTTCATGTTATTTTCATTCAATTTTAGAAAGAAATAAAGTATTGCAGTACAGGAATTCTGCAGCTTCACATTGGTTCACAAAGTGCCTTAGTAACTGGCAATGCAGTAACTGAGGTTTTTTGCCACCAGAGTTTGAATAGTCAGCATATAGAAAACTAGAATATGCATTTTATATCAAAGTAAAAAAAAACAAAACAAAGCAAATAAAAATGTACTCACACACGATGAAAGCACAGGGAATAAGGCAAAGGCACATGTTGAATTGACTAAATAAAATGACGTCATTTGAAAGATAAAAAAAAAAAAACAGCATGTAACTTATTTGAAGCAGAAAAAAATACAAAAGGCACATAATTCTGCTGTATTATGCAAAGAATTATTAGGTATGTGCACAGATTTCTAACAAACATTAGCAGATGCAGCTTGTGGTAAAATGAAAAATACATATCCAGATCCAGAACAAAAATATTACAAAATAAAATTTATTCAGAGTTACGAAACATGACTTTAAAGAATTGAATTCCATCTGTAGTATGACTACACATACAGACATGCATATTATGTGGTGTGCAGTTATGTAGGTTTTTTCCCTTGAGGGTTGTAGAGGTTGTTCTATATACAATATTAATGAATTTTGAAGTAGCTTTATTAATTTTTTGTAATGTAGCTGTATTATAGCAGCAAGTGTAACTTTTTTTCGGCAGATATTAGCTTAGCTCCTTTTTTTCTGCAGTGCAGGGTTTGTATAACATGTTTTAATTAGGTTCAGTTATTTATGAAATGGGTGAAGTAGTGGTAAACATTTGAAGTGGGTAGAGAGGCAACAATGTTTCATGGTGTGGGCGAAGTAAAAAAACAAAATATCTTACCATCAAGGTAGGTAATCAGTTTTATCCTCCTTTGTCAGCGCTCATTTTGATGTATATTTATATTCATGTAGCAGAATGCTGCAGTACTTAGTTGTAGACAAGAAAATTCTTGATCTTTTGACAGTTGCTTATGCACCATCATCTATATGGACTGTGGAGCATTCCACCTTCTTGGAGAAGGTAGGTGAGATGGTTAGGATAGTGCATTTTTGCCAGCTGTGCAGACTTACAGACTTCAGTGTGCATGTGTGTGATGTTAGATATACCTAGAGGGACATAATATTAAGGAATAGCCAGACAGCTCTAAAACCACATTATAAGATATTACCCAGCGCCATATGCAGGTCATAGATTATCCATAAAGAAAACAATGTTTGAACACAGTCTTGCAAGTGTATTTTTTCCAGACTACCTTGGGCTGAAATCCATTGATTCATACCCCTTTATTGTCCTGATTTTCACAGAATATCCAAATTATTGCCTCATATTTTTGATCTGCTCCTCAAAATTTCTGTTTTTAGGACTGAAGTCACTAAATGAATACAAATATTTTTGTTTGTTTTCATAGCCATCAGAAAATGTATGCTAATGCAAAACCTATTATTCTATCATTTTTCTTTAGTTTATCTTCTTCTTCTTCTTCTTACGGCTTTTCCCGGTTAGGGGTCGCCACAGCGGATCACCTTGTCCGCACATTGAATGGCAGTGGAGTTTTACGGTGTCGAGTTGCCAGCCCGGCGCCCAACCTTCCACAGAAGGCACACTCGCATGCACACCTAGGGCCAGTTTAGAGTGTCCAATCCACCTGCAGCATGTCTTTGGGATGTGGGAGGAAACCGGAGCACCCGGAGGAAACCCACGCGACCACAGGGAGGACATGCAGACTCCGCACAGAAGGCACCCCAGCCGAGGATCGAACCGGAGAACCTCTTGCTGTGAGGCAGCAATGCTAACCACTGCACCACCATGGCCGCCCTATTTTTCTTTAGTTTATAAAAGCAATAATTAAAATTTGCCCCTATTTTTGTGCCTTTGTTCCTACATTATGTTGGGTTTTGTCCAGATTTCTTGTGTACGAAATTGTGAGATATGCACCGATTGTTTCTTCATATCTAAGATTACATGTTCAGAACAGTGAGGTGAAGAAACAACAGCTGCTAAATGATCACCACGTTTTGGTAAATTGGATACTCCAAATGGGACACTGGTTAGACACACCTGCGAGACCCTCAAAAAGAGTAACAATTTCTTGAGAATGCCTGGCAGAGGATTCTGTGTATGAGGGTGGGGAATAGGATTCAGTACAGATCCAAAAGACCTCAATAAATGAGACAGCAGCAAGGAAGTTGTGCCGGAGAATGGTGTGTTCCTATTACAGTGGGAACATTAGGACCATGAGTGGACACAAGGTATGAGACATTTGATCAGCTTGGGCTACCTGATTCAGGTAAGAGAAAAAAAATAATAGTACTGGCAGTCCAAGATGAACCGTAGCATCTGAAGCAAAACTTATGGCAGGGATGGAGTTTGGGGAGGACATGACGAATAAGTATTTAATAGTCCAAAAGATGCTCTGACAAAAGAGTTGGCATTTCAGAAAGTTGGGACTTTTACAGTTAGTGCTAAACAATAGCAGGAAACTCCTGAGCACTACACTGGAAAGGGTTTAGAGTTGGTATGAACATTTTGAGGAACTCCTTAACCCAGCAGGTACATTCTCATTTCAGGAGGCACAGCTTGAAAGTTCTGATGCATTGGGGTTCATTACTGTGTCTGAAGTCACAGAGGTCTCTGTAGTGGAAAGGCTACAGCTGTTGACTAGATCCACTGGAGACATTAAAGAGAATGGACATGACTGGGATAGCCTGGCTAATATGCATCTCTCGTACTTCATGAAAAGTGAGAACAGTAAGTTTATATCGGCAAATCTGGGTGTAGTCCCTGTCTTTGAGAAAAGAGGAATACAGCGCATGTTCTATCTATGGAAAGTTCAAATTCCTTACTCTCCTTAGGAAAACCTATTCAAGTGCTGGAGATGACATTCCAGCTGACACATGAATTTCTGAATTCATAGATACCATTGAGGCCATGTAGCAATGGAGTAGCTCTTTTGATCTGGATAATTGTTGCACAGGGTTTGGTAGTCCAGGCTATAGCCAATTTCTGGATGTGAAGAAGGCTTATTTCCATGCTTCTTGTCATGTAATGTGGGAGGCCATGATCTTCATCCCCTTTACAGATGCATTTTAAAAGTATCCAAGTATGCAGCTGAGCATAGTCGCTCTACTTGGCTGATCTCAAACCTTTTTTTGTGATCTCATTTCAAACACTGTATAGCTTAGAGAACAAAATATTTCCAGTGGTTTAAACTAATACCTGCCGTTTAGTTCTGTAAAAAGTGCACTTACATGCAGTTTTACTCATTTAAGAACAACTTCCTCTTATTGTTGTATTGGACAATAGCTACAAATGATACACAAATCAGAAAGTTGATATCCAAACGACAGCACAATGAGACGCATACAACTTTTAATGGTGCATTTAGATATGTAAGGTGACAATATGAGGTTCTGATATGAAAACATATATTTCTGGCTGCAGTCTTTGAACTAACTACACACCCTTGGCACATAGCTGAACTCATTCAAGATGGAGGTTGAGAACACCTTTTTGTAACTTCTTTCCACAATTTTCTTGGAAAAGGTAACAAAACACAAACAAGGTTATGATGTTATGCTTTAGGCCTTATTTGGATAGGATGTTTGACAAACGCCCAAGTAATTGCTTGTGGAGTGTGAAGAAACTAGAATGGAAATTATCATCTTAAATCTGAGGCTACAGTGTTCTTTAAGAAAACAGAGGAATGCTCTCTTCATGTGTACACATGCGGAGAAAGCTGCCCTTGATGGAAAACTTTAAACATTTGTGTGTGCTATTCAGAAGAGGTTGGAAAGGGATAGGTGCCATTTATAAGCAGATTAGAGCAGTGGAAGCAGCCATGCAGGTTCTTAGCTGGTATGTGGTGTAGAAGGGAAGATGAGTTCTTGGAAGAAGATCTTGACTTCCTGATTGCAACCACTCAGCTGATATGTGAAGGGGGATGTGTAGAGTATGCATATTGTATATCTATATCTACACACAGAATAGCATCACATGTAAATACACAATAATCAAAACACACACACACATACAATCATGGCAACTGATTTGGACAAAACTGTTAAACTGTACATACGTGCACTGTGTAGGCAATAGATGTGAAAGACTGAGATGTGAAATTTTAGTCTGTGAAACTTGTTAACTGTGCATCTCCTTAATAAGACCTGCAGTACTTTGTTCTAGTAGGTGGTCACAATTCACTCCAGCAAATATTCATTCTTTGCAGCATTCAAAGTGTGGAACCCTTATTCACAACACGAAACCCATACTTAAGGAGCAATGGTTTTAAGTTGCAGTATTTAAAACGGGGAACAGAAGAGCATACAATGCCAATACAACAATTTAAATAACATCCTATCTATTCAATCTTATAAACCTTTTGTTGTTTGTAAAGAGCTGGTTTGCAAATATAATAGTTGAACAAGGAGACAATCTGGTTTTACCAGTCACTTGGCAGTGTGGTCAAAAGTACTTGTACAGTTTCTGCTTTGCT
>NC_056737.1:200147695-200190195 GCF_019279795.1 Protopterus annectens
AGAAAGATTTAACACTTATTAGTCTTGATATAAGTTCAGCATTTGATTCAGTAAGTTGGGACTATCTGTTTACCTTAATGAAGTGCACAAACTTCTCGGATGCATTTGTAAATCTAATTGAACATTTATACAAAGGAACGTTGGCTTATATTAAGGTAGGAACATATGTTTCACAAAAATACCCATTCTTAAAGGTACAAAACAAGGATGTCCACTTTCTCCACTATTATTCACTTTAGTAATGGAGCCTTGGGCTAATTTGATCAGAAACAGTACTGACATAGAGGGTTTTGAAATAGATGAAAATACAACATCCAAAATTCAACTTTTTGCAGATGATGTTCTAATTACATCAGCAGGATCTAATTCTTCTATACAGTGTCTATTTGATAACATGATGAATTTTAAAAGTATTTCTGGTTTAATATTCAATGAAGAAAAAACTAAAATACTACCTATATACACAAAAAAATATTCTCATTAGTGATTTTACTAAATATGTACCCAATTCAGGTCAGATAACTTATTTAGGTATAATACTATCTAAAGATATTAACTCTATTATATATAATAATTATAATACCTGTTTTCTTAATATACAAAATCTTTTTAATACCTGGAATAATATGTTTTTACTATGGAGGAGAGACTTACAATTATTAAAATGATAATATTCCCCAAGATTTTATACTTAATACAATCAATAATACTTCCACCTACAAAAATAATTATCAAGAAACTGAACACACTAATGTTAAATTTCTTATGAGCACCTAATAGACCTAGGATTGCATTAAAGAAACATACTAATAGCTGGTCTCAAGGGGGTATTTCTTTTCCAGACTTTAATTTATATACTATCTCTTCTATTGTACAAGTTATTACTTTATTAATAGATCAGTCATATGTCACAAAATGGAAAGATTATTGGGAGCTAATTAGTATACACTTCATGAAAATCTCCTTAACACATAAAAATATGATTGTAAATAACTCCATGTTATGGTTACTAAAGGAATTTTGTACTTCACCTATTACACCTAAACATATGGTTTGTTACCCATTAAATATTATTATTAGTTATCGTAACTTTATATTCATGCACCCTAAGTATAGGGAATGGAATTTTATTGTATTTCCTATAATGTATACTCAGGGTATGCTTTTGTCATCTACTTCTGAAGGAACTCATTTAGCTATAGATAATGATCTAAAGTACTGGTATCAGTTGATATCTGATAATAAAGTTAAAAATCTAGATTTCTTAAAACAAGAATTTGATCTAAGAGAAACTTGCTGGTTAGAGGTTCAGACCTTTAGACAACATCTCATTAATAAAATAGATTTAATGTCTATAACTGTTAAATAATCTATTCCAACACTGATTGATTACTTGATATTAAATTTACAACATAAAGTTTCTGATAAAGGTAAACTTTCATACATACATAAAGTTATCAGACAAGAAACTTTTACAGTGTAGATTCATACTGGAATTATTTCACTTCTATTAATGGGGACCCACCAAATCAACAAGATAAACAATATATATTGGAATCTGCTTATAGAACTACGTCTTCCATTGTCTGGAGACTTTATACATGGAAATTTTTACATAGATCTTTTTATACACCTTTGATGATGAATAAAATAAATAATAAAGATAATCTATGTAAGAGATGTAATGTAGAAATTAATGCTGACTGGGCTCATATGTTTTATGACTGTATAAAATTGAAAGAATACTGGAAGTCAATTAATGAATTTTTGCAGGCTCTTTTACAGATAATTTCATTATTTCTAAATCTCTTATATTATTCAACACACCTGTACCTCAAAGTGTTAAAAAGGTTAAGCTTCCCTTGTTATGGTCTATTCTAGCAGTGGCTAGGAAAATAATAACTAGAAATTGGATTTCATATACACCTCCTTCGTTCAATGAATTTAAAAATGTTATGAATATAGTGTGCCATATGGAAATAAACACAATTAGGACTAGAACAAATAGAAAAACATCTTATTTTATTGTATGGGATAATTTACAAAATTTGTTAAAAAAATTTTAATTTCAATAGCATGGTATTTTAGTTTAATTAATTGATCTGATTGTAGTGGATGTCTTTGTAAATACTTTAGTTGTTTTGTTGAATATTATAATAACACCTATTTTTAATTACTTGTATAAAATTGTTATGATATTTCTCTTATATGTTAAAACAATAAACCTGTTTTGAAAAAAAAATGAATTAAAGCAATTCACTTCTAAAAAAAAGAAGTGGGATTTGACAGCTTACTAAGCATATCTTTTCCACTTGGAATACAGATTGCCAATTGTGAAGTTAGTTTCAAATTAGTCAGAAGTGGGATTTGACAGCTTACTAAGCATAGCTTCTGTGAGGCTACATTTGGGGCAGAGAAGTAGGCTTGTAAAGGCCCTAATGATTGCTAGCTGTTATTTAAAATAATGTAAGGACGGCCATAACTACATACTCATTATAAAAATGATGCAAGCCTCAAATTAACTTGCTTAATCTAATATTTTTGACAGATTGCCAAAGTGGCATCTGATAGTCATTTCTGCAGAACTAAATTGCAAAAATTAGTGTAAGTGACTTTCACCAATTTGAAAAATGCAGGGAGGTATAGTACAGTATAGTAGAATATAGTACAAGAGAATGCACAGCTATATCACTGTGTCCAATCTTAAAGTAGGGGCTGATAAGTGGTCATGGCAGGTTGCACAGCAATATATTATGAAATCAGGAGATTTGACCTCAGTGCATGATTGACTTCTCTCTGATCCCTATAGATTGAATTAAGGTACTCCAACTGGACACATTTAGTCCCCTTGCAGCTAGACTTCATACAACCTGAGACACTACTCTCAAGATGTACCAGCTCTCATTATCCCAAACTCCACATCACTGCACATGCTTTTTCCTCTCAGACATCTACTCTTTGGCACCATGACTGTTAAGGAAACCAACATTCCAAACTCAAAATGCAATGCAAAAAAAGCACTTCATTCATGTCAAAGGCTCCTCTTCAGCTCAGGACATATCACCTAACTTTTCTCCTTTCCACGTCTCTTTGCTTCTCTCAAGATTCACTGAAGATTCCCCCACTTTAGAAACTAATGTACATGTTGCACATTACACTCCGAGTACTCTGTTATTGCTTACATTTCTGTATTTTTTTGTTTATGAAATGTTTTATATTTCACCCGAGCTGAACCTGAAATTGGTCAGTATTGATCAGTGCACTACCTCAGTAAACAAATATAAATACATCGTTTTAATGTATAATGATGTAGGGCTGGAGCTAAACACATCACTGGTTGTGATGAAATAACTAGGCTTCTTACTTGCAGGTGTGTTATGTTCTTCTTTTGAGTGCCACTGGATACCCAGAAGCATACAGGTAACTCCATAAGGCAGCATACTGAAGACTTGCTTTAGTTGTGCTAATATATAATCCTTCTCCCCTTCAATTCTATTATACTGATATCACATTAAATCTGAAAACTAAAGAATGTTTGCAGTAATTCATGCTGCCTATCCTGTATAAACATTCATCAAGAACTGTAGAGAAGCAACCATGCTGCTGATCTGTTATGAAATTAGTTATAAAAAAAAAAAAAAACAACACTGAGAACTTACATAGACTAAGTGATTTTCCTACATTGACCTATGGCATTCTCTTGCAGTAACTTAGGTCAGGTTTGAAGCGCTACTTTTTAACTTCGAGAAATTAGAAAATAACAGAAAACTCATGTCTTAAAAGTGAGTATGTGTATTTACTTTATTACCATTGATGTTAATGGGCTGTAAATATTTTCAATGTTCAATGTGTTCTGATCAAACTCAAAGCCTAAAATAAGCTACCTAGGAGTATGCACCTTAAAGACATACGTCAAATCTTTATTCCTCCAAAAGGTAGCCAAAAAGTCCAAGGTTGCACTATTAAACAAATAAATGGACCCTCACAGTGCACAATAAAGCTCTCGGACAGCAGAAACCAATAAAAACAACTTTAATACAAAATAAGAGATCTACATGAACGTTAAAACCGATACGTTTTTGTTTAGTTAACTTCCTCAGAGATCACTGAGGAAGCAGTAAGTTAATTGGATATCTAAATTGGTCATAGGTGTGAGTGTGCATGAGTGTGTGTCGTGTGGATGAACTACCACAGCAGGTTTAGTCTGCCAGCAGTGTAAACTTTGGCTGTCGATGATTGTCACCGGTGAAATGACACCTTAACCCCATATGCAAAAATGGGAAAAAGGGGTTGTGGATGGATGGATTACAGCTGGTTTTACTGAGAGTGTTAATGAGTTCCACATCTTACCTGACCTATTATTGCAACTTTTAGCAACCAATAACTCAATGTCTTACAGATGGCGTAGAGGTTAAGGTTGAGAGCTGTAGTTCCTTTACCTTTGTATGACCCTGAGCAATTCATTTAACCAGCCATTGCTTCTGGGTTGACCCTGAAAAGGGACTCTGTCCATTGGGCCTACCTGATTAGCAAACAGGATTATTATTAAATGTAGAAATTCTCATTATGGGTCATTTTACATCTTGTGTAATGAGTAATACCTACAATGGTTCACAGAATTTAATCTCTAGAGCACTTTAATTAGATTATGATCACTCCTTAGCAACCTATACCTTATAGAAAATAGGTTCAAAACTTTTTATATCATCCTCTTATTTCATGTGTATAGGTTCTTTGTATCCACTCTAACCCCTTCAAAGGTGTAATATTGTACACACATAACTGCCCACAGTATTCAATATGTGGACCGGCCAATAATTAACCCAGACGAATCAAAGTGTAAGTATCAACATAACCGTGTACTCAAAGTCCTTTGTTACTTGTGCTTCAAGTATTATTTCCTGGTTTAATAAATATGGGTAATGTACTACTAAAACCAAAATGAAGCACCATATATTTTCACGTATTAAAAAGGACACTGGATTATTAAAATACTACCAAAATAGGCCATTTTATGTTGGTGTTAGTGTGTGTGTGCTTGTGATTTGTGTGTGTGTGTGTGTGTGAAAAAAACGTCAATGTATGTGCGAGTCTGCTGGTCAGGGTTAGAGTAAGGGCTAAGTAAGGGGATATATTTAGTGGACTGTATGCATGTTCTTTTGTGCAGTGATAGTGTTATAGAAAGTTTTTTTTTTTTAAGTAAGGTATAGAGTTAGGGTTAGCACGGGTAATCCTGCCCCCATCCCTTAATCTACACCTTTCAGAAATCCTTTCCATGACACTACCTGTATTCAGACAGATTTGATCTGAATGCAGTGGTAGGATTTTGGTTCCCTGATTGCAAAAGGAAAATGTTTCCTTTTGCAGCCTTCAGTCTTCTGTTCATTCATTGTTTTGGTAAGTTTTTTTTTTAATGCATGCATTGATCAGCAGTGACGTGCTTTTGCACTTTTAACAATAATCATAAATTTTGTTACATACATAAAGTTTGAGCTGAGTGATAGCGCATGCAACTTGGGGTCAGATGTATTTAATGAGATTTCTTTTTTGTATTCAGCTGTGGAATTATTACTTAATGTTAGTAAATCAAGGCAAAGCAAACTGAGACTGCTATTTAATATATGTCAGGAATAAAAGAAAAATAGCTTTCAGAAATAATTTGGAGTAAGATATCAAATAGTAAATGTCTACCGCCACAAAGTATACCTTTATGAAAATGTTGTACACCTGGCAGCAAGATATAAATCAAGAGGCCAAGGTTTCACTGATGCCTTTTGGTGATGTGAATGAAATGAGCAGATTATGGTTATACGATCTGTCACTACTGAGAAGTAGAGAGAGATTCTGACTGACAAAACAGGGTGGCCCGTGTGCATCATTCCCCATAATGATGTAAAATTTTGGCTATTCATAATTCCTGATATTAAATTATCATCTACAACATTGTGTGTTTATATTTAATCAACTGTGGTGACTGCATTCACTGCTTGCATCTTCCAATGATGCTCTCTGTTTTTTATTTCATCTTATGAAGGGTGTGTTATGTATGGAAGAATGAGCAATTATCAGTTGTTGTAAGTCTGCATTTTAAGTGTGACTGGCTTAATTTATGTTCATACAGCTTTGTCCTAAATATATTAAGACAACAATAATCCATAAATCAAGATAACAGCTTAGGAATGGAAATGGATTACATAGGATTTCCTGAATAAACTCCTGGATGTATAAACCAATGTAAATACAATCCTATGGGAGATGTGCACCAGACAATGACTTGGTAAACTAATTAATGACAAGTATGTCCATGTGTGAGATGACTAATGTAGAATGTTGTTGTTGTTGTGTCTTTCGGCTTATCCCGGTTAGGGGTCGCCACAGCAGAACTCCGGTCCGCTAATGATTGGTAGTGGATTTTTACGTGCCGAGTTACCAGCCCTGATGCACAACCTTCAAAACCTAGGTATGTCAGTATGTTATCTTGTATATTGCCATCCCTAGTTAAATTTCACACTTTATTCTACATTAGATGACTAATGTAGAATAAAATGTGAAATTTAACTAGGGATGGCAATATACAAGATAACATATTGACAAACCTAGGCTTTTTCTGCTCTGTGCCCATGGTTATACTTTCCAGAATTAAACCCAGAACACATGACTTTGCTCTTTAATCTAAGAAAATGAAACATTGTCATAAATTTTTTTTCCAAGACTTTATCACTAAAGGGAAGCTAAAATGCAAAAAAATGCATATTTTTGAAAACAGACTGGGATACTATTTTAATGATCCAAATATGTGTGCTCAGGATACTGTCACCAAGTTTTACGATTCCTACATTCATGAACACATACCAGTGAGAAACCACTATACAGGTAAATTCAACAAGAAAACCCTTTGCCAGAAACACAAACAGAAAAAAGAGATACTACTTAGCTTTCAGAATTACCCTAGTCATAAAAAACAAAGTCTAGAGTAAATATATACATAAATGACAGTTTTTTTTAACCTAGCTTTCAGATGTAATTATGAACCTGGCGTGATCTCAAAGGTGTAGATGCATTCTTTAATTGCATCAAAAAGTAGAAGAAAATTTGTGTCCAGAACATATCAATAAAGGTATTTTCCATCTGAATGATATTGCAAATGTACTTGGAAAAATAAACTGTACAAACTTCACAAGAACAAATAAATATGTCAGAGTAATACAGAGTCAGAGGAGGTTTCTATTCTATAATAAACATGAAGTTTTAAATTTCATTTGCAGCAACAGCCATAGCAGCAACCAGTAGTGCTAGCTGTTTCCTATACAAGATAAAAACTAAACTGGACTTCCATCAATTTTCCTAAACAAAATATGATAGTATGTGGACATGTCCTTGATCTATGTCAACAGATTATAATTGCACCTGTACATAAAGCAGGATAACAAATGAAAACATTCTATTGGGTGTGATATGGTAAGTATGTTAAAAGAAAGTAAGTTCTATCCTCTCCTACAGTTTAACTCAAGTCTTAGCTTGTTTTTCTCTCTATAACATGGTTCCAGTATTGTGTAGCTACCAGAAACCTGCTTGTACTTTTTAAAACTTTCGTTTCCTTGATTTGGAATCAAAGGAAGAGAAAGCACACCTACTGTTTTTTTTAAGTTTAATGTCTCACATACTTTGCAGAGAAAGTAGTCTCTCCCTGTATGACATACCATAGACACAGATCAATCTGTAGTTTACCCTGTCAGGTAGTACTGTCAATCTTAGATGGGCAATTAATCCTGCTAATGTCAGGAGCACAGCAGCAGCTTAAAAGACAGAAAGCAGTTGAACTGTTTTCTACTGTTTTTATTGCAGAGAAGAGGAAAATGTAACACTCCTCTTTCATAGCGAAGGAAAGCAGTTAGATCATTCAGGGGTTTAAAGACAGTTGTTACCTCTTCTGACAAATTTACATAAGGAGCAATGCAGGACTGAAATGCTAAGCTTTAAATGTTTAATTCTTAATAGTTTATACGTTAAAATAACAAATGTGGTATCAAAGATTTCTATAGTAATTACAAATAAATATTACCTTACTGAGCAACAGTAACATGTACAGCACAGTAGATATTTACAAGACCCTGTAACTTATATAATTCACTAAAGTGTAGAGTTTGCTATTCCCTGTAACTTATATTTTGCATTAAATAGCAACAGAATTAAATCATGCAAATATGTCTGTGTCTTCGAGATTGCGCTAGCATCCACTCTGCTCATGTCTACTTACAGAGCTAAATATTTAAAACCCACATTACATTCTTCCTTACTGATTTAAGGTACCATATGTTGTTTCGCTACTATAAAAGACTGCAGAGGAATAAAGTTGCAGTAATACTAGAGTAAAATCTGTTTCAGTTGCTTGTTAGTGATTTTTACAGTACTTGTGAAAACAATGAAATTGGCTTTTTTCAAGATCATAATACTGTGTGTCTCTTACTAGTAATGAATTTTAATTGCCTGCTAGGACTAATGATGAGGTTTAAGAACACAAAGCAATATTTTTACATGACCAAAATGCTATACCTTTCTTCGATCACCAATTTCCCAGAACAATTGCACCATCAAGCAAAACATTCAGCAGCGACAAATGTCTTTGCGTTATGCTAGCTCTGTTTATACAATATTCATGATGGACTATAAGCTATGAAATGTATAAACTTAAATTCAGATGCATTACATTCTGGATATATGTTGTTTTGTATGTGTGCAGCACAGTATAGGTAATTTTGACTAAACATTAATGTTAACATCCTGTTTCAGTAAAAGACATGCCTTTAAATAAGGGTTCAGACACTAAATGTGAATATATGCAAGTTTAGGGAGGTAGAGTATTGAAGCATTTCATGTGACTGCTTCATAGTGCTTGGATTGAAGCATTCAGTGTGGCTGCTTTATCGTGCTTGGTTCTCCAGTTCAGTACATTCTGTGTGTAGTACCCTTTTGCCCTTCTTGGGATTGTTTTGAGATTTTCCATGGGTCTCCTATTTCCTCCCCAGTCCTAAAAACTCAGTGTTGAGTGAATATGCAGTTCTCCAAAAGTATTATGAGTTGTGAGGTCATGTGTCATGTGATGCACTGCTTCCCAGTCCAGGATGTGTACTTGTTGTTTGCTAGGATGGGATCCAGTTCACCTTTGACCCCAAGTAGGCATGGAAAAATAAACTAATGCACTTATGTGGTGTTCAAATTCTGACTCATTCCATACAAGATGGCTTTGCACTGTGTACCCCCTTACTCAAAAGTTATCCAAGGTTCCTTCCTGTAGGACATTCTCCTTCCTCCAGCCTCCTCATGCCTTAAGTTTATTCAGACAGATGAAATTTTGTCCAGTAGCACATTTTCAGACAAGCTATAGTAATGAGTGATGACTCTTCATTCTAATAATAATGAAATCCCATTTCACAAGTTCTGGTTCCTTTATTTACTTGCCTCATTAGACAAACTGCATAAGAATTAGAATAACTTAATGAAAAGGAAACTAAAAGGAAAAAAAATTCCTGTCAAGAAACTATTGCTTCTTCTCTACACATGAGACTGGATCACAAGTATGTTTTAATAATATTAATTTCTGATTTTTTTTTTTATTTAAGAAAATATTATGCTTAAGTCCTAGGCACATCTACAATTAACTTAACAGTGGTCATCCAGTCTAGTACAACTAAATGAAATGTGATTTTTTGTTAATTAGCTGTATACAAATAAAGTGCAAAGCACACATTCACACACACAAATCATGCATAGAGTAAAACACAATACGTTTCCATAAAAAAAGTCAGCAAGATGTACTTTGCATTCTTAATCAAGACTAACTGCTTTAGAACTTATTTAAAAGATTGGTCTGTGTGCATAAAAGCTACAAGTTCAAAGCTGATTTAGTAGCATATCTGTCTGTTTCATATGTGACAACATTCTCACAATTCTACATCACTACTCTTTTTAAAGAGTCCTAACTACTTCAAGCCACTCTTTCTACTGAAGGTATATAAAGGGCAGTCAAATGCTTTTATATATTTTTTTCACACCATAATCTTCTATTTTGCCAAAGATGAACTTCGTAAAATTGTGGTCCTTCACGTTTAAAACAGTATTGTCGTGAAATACTGTTATGAATCACTTGAAGTCTCAGATCTGGGATCTCAAAATTTTTTTTTTAAAGATCGCCACTTTTGCTTTTACACAGACAAAATGGTACTTTGGGTTATTTTTATATTTTTGTACATTTATAGTGTTTATTCTCTAGTAAACAATATGCAGGAGAATTTAACATAGCTTAAGGAATATCATCTACCAATTACAGATGGTTCAATACATCAGGTTAACTGTAAATATGATGGGGCACAGCTGCTTATGACATTGCTAGAAAAAAGGCAACTGTCTTTTCTGGGATACACGAGTCTGTATTATACAACGGATGGGTGTTACATCCCAAACAAATGTACTGCACTGTATTATGGAGGTAAAACTCAATATACTAAACCAAAGACATTGGTAGCCAAATTGAAAACAATTATATCTGTGTGGCTAAAGAGCATTTGTAAAGTAGTAACTGCCATAGTTTGTTACCACAAAATGACAATTATCAAGAGATTTTCTTTTAATTTTGTATGCAATTAATTAACAAAACATGCCTAGCTCAATCACAGTAACCCTTCTGCTGGCATGGCTCATACTGTGATGCAGCCTGAAAGCAATATTCAGCGATTTAAGTGGAATTTTATGGTCCATACAACTACTAATTAGAAAATGTGGCTGTGAAAATGACAGCCCTCATTAAGGAAGGGAAGACACCTCAGTTATGGCCAAGTCAAACACAATGAAAAGTAGTTAGTAAGTTGAAAATATGTGACTATGTTGGTACACATGTACTATGTTTCAACACTACAAGACAGATTACAAATCACATTAAAAGGGTCTACAATGTTTAAAATCTATTTTTGACCATTAAAAGGGATGGAACTAGGAGAAAAATATAAGGAATAAAATATATAAAAAAATAATGCAATAATAAATTACTAAAATAAACAATATATGATAAAAATATATAGGGAATGGAAACAAATTGGTGTAGCATGCAGAGGGATATGCACAAGGAAACAGGGGGGTGGCGGTAATAACAGGAGTAGGGAGGAGGGATATGCACAAGGAAACGGGGGTGGCGGTAATAACAGGAGTAGGGAGGAGGGATATGCACAAGGAAACAGGGGGGTGGCGGTAATAACAGGAGTAGGGAGGAGGGATATGCACAAGGAAACGGGGGTGGCGGTAATAACAGGAGTAGGGAGGAGGGATATGCACAAGGAAACAGGGGGGTGGCGGTAATAACAGGAGTAGGGAGGAGGGATATGCACAAGGGAAACAGGGGGGTGGCGGTAATAACAGGAGTAGGGAGGAGGGATATGCACAAGGAAACAGGGGAGTGGTGGTAATAACAGGAGTAGGGAGGAGGGATATGCACAAGGAAACAGGGGGGTGGCGGTAATAACAGGAGTAGGGAGGAGGAAGGGTTTACATTTTTTTTTCCAAGGACAGGCACCCAATCCTTTTTTTGGAAAAGGAAAATGGGAAGGATTTAAGGGCAATATTTAGATGCAGGGGTACCTAAACATAAAGTGGAGACTGATCCTATTATACTGCTTGTGCAAGACACAGGGGGGGAGTCATTTAGCATCCTAACTACCCTCTCCATTGGACCCAAACTAAGATAGCACAGAAACAATGGTGTGGCTTTTGAAGCCTCCTGAGGACCCTTTCTAGGCAACTGATGTAAGCATCCATCCACTGGTCAACCATTTCCACCACCACATCTGCCAACTTCTTGAGTGTAATAAACTAGGTACTCTAGGTAGCATCTACTAGAGGCCATAAAGGAGACAAACTGCCAGCCCCTGCCATGCTCATTGGGGAGGCAGGCCTGGAGCCAAGTGAAGTGAAAGCAGGAATAGACTGGTAATGTTGGGGAAAATGTTTGAAATGGACCATCCCACCAGGACAGCTTTGGAAGATGATAGAAATGTGTCTACATGTAGTACAATCTTTACCTATGGTGTGATGTGCAGGTATGTGTGCATTGTCAACTCCTATTACCTACAATGTATGATCAGGTGTGTTGAATCAGATGTGGGCAATATAGTGTTGTGTGTGAAATGTCATGGCCTCTGTGTGGAGTGCCATATCTATGGCTCTTACAAGCACCCTACATTATAGCATTGTCTAGCAGCACATAAAACATACCAATACAAAGTTGTGCATATACTGAGAAACCAGTACCAAGAGTTACATCTGCAGACATGATATAACCAAGAACCAAAACACAAACTGTATAACACAAATTAAGTAGCAGCACAGACAACCAGAATGGAAACATCAATACGTTTTACTGAATGAGCGCTTTCGTTTGTTCATAACATTAGACTTCTTCAGAATCTAAAAGTGTGTATTTAGCACACACTTTAATACCCCTTTCAAAATGCCATATAATATCCTATAAACCAATCACAATAGTTAAAACAGACACTCACAACTATTAAAACAAAGTGATGTGAAATAACCACCCCTTGTTAACACAACACTTATTATTTTGTTCCAAGCAACAAAAACAATGTATCCAATGTTATCTTATGAATTTGTATATAGATACATATGCAGAACTGTGTGAAGTCAAATTTTCCATAGGATCATAAACAATCTTTATGGGTCCACACCCTAAAAGAGGTAAGATGTACAACCCTACCAACAAAACACAAAAACTGTAAGCCACAAGAAATATCCATCAATGATAAAACACGCACCCATCCCCCTGCACATCACTACACAAACAGTGCCTCATCAAAGAACATTAACTATGCTCTGTGCTACACAGTATGCTGAGCTATTACATGCAACTATACTTGTAAGGCCACTGATCTACTTATCAGTTCAGCAGGGTAGATAGACCCAACTCAGAATGAAAAAAATGGTAGCCTCCAGTATGCCTGTGTCCTGCTTTTGAATGTAATTAAAAAGGGTGCCTACAAGTGCAAATGTATTGCACTCCTGGTACATAAAACATCATTAAACACCTCACAAACCACAAAAAAAAAAAATAAAAAAAGAAAAAAACTACATGTCCAGTACTATCATACATAAAACACAAAATACAATTTAAAGACCAGATATCTATTAAAACTAATTAAAATCCATCTCAGGTGTCCTTGCTATGACGTCTTCTTCTCACCACCTCAGAAGGTGAGATGGTACCTCCACAGGTCACTACAGTGGTGCCAGCACTGATTAGTAGAATGGGTGTGCCAGTGGCATTGGATATCACCCTGGGAAGACTGGGCAGGTTCCACATCATACTGGAGACCCTTAGAACAATCCACAATCAGGTACTTCTGGTGGTCTCTGTGCAGCAGATACAGAAAGATTTTGCTCAGTTTGCTCAACTGCCTAAATCAGTGTTTCTGGAAGCTATTTATCAGGTTGCATTACAGAAATCTGTAGTCACCTCTCTTATGCACACCAGTTCTTTCAGAACATGATGAGCTACATCACACAGCTCATTACTTTGACCTGGTGTGGTCTCACTGCTTAGTGCATAAATTAATAGGGTGGCATATGGGTGTTAAGGTGAGAACACTGGCATGGAAATGGTCTACTACCTTTGCAGTGCCTAACTGTGCTAACATCTTCACTATTTAGCATCTCTGTAGGCTACAAAAACTTAAGTAGGGGTTCCCTGTATATTCACTTGTGTCACTGACCAACTCATACATGCTTAATGTGCTAATAACCACTGGGTCCCTTATAAGCCTAGCCATGCATTCCAAAGTATCCCAACTGTTCCTTAGAGATTATTTTGAGGGGTATATGCTATTTAGGGAATGATCTAATGTCTGCTGCTCTCCATCAAAGACATGGCTGTCACAACAGGTATGAATTTCCAATTTTCAATTCACTGGTCCTGATGGGACTTGAACGGGGTTAGGAAGGTTCACATGGATGGGAAGCCTATTCCAGAAAATGTATCCTGGAGAAGCCTCAAATCTGTCCCTCCAACATGTCCTATTTAAGTCACAAGCAAAGATTAAATCCTTAGATCTAGTAGTTCTAATGCTGGTCATGTTGCAGATATACAAAAGGACGCTAAGAATGGGATCCAAGTATGCCTTGCATGTCAGGCATAAATCACCTCTCAGTAGTCTGTAGGATGCAGAGTACAAAGAGTTTTGAGGTGGTCTCCATAGGACATTGTTTACACCCTGTATTCTTTTTGTGAGGATTCTCTGTGGACTTTTCAGTTGTTGCATGTGCCCAGTCAGGTACATAAAGAAAGGAGAGTTATACTCAATGATGGGTATGATGAAGACTGAGTACAGTGTAATGATGACTTCCATGGACCTGTATGCTGTGCCCTTACTTACAAGTTGTTTAACCAGTTAGCCCTAGCACACTCCACCCTGCACCACCCAGAAAACTGCCCAGCTCTTAGTGAACTAGTTCAAGCCCAAATCAACTGTAGACATCTAAGATCTTCCCAGAAACTCCCACAGAAACTAACTAAATCAAATAACAGCTGTGGCGACTCCTTTTACTCCAACAAATATCAAAATCTCGGCATACCATGCCTCATAAAATAATCAACACTACCAACACATCCCAGTTCAAATCACTACTTAGACAACACCTAAACAGCACCTGGCTTTGCTCTTGTACTAAACTAGGCTAAACTCTTTCTTATCTCTTGCAAACGTGTCCATGTCTACTACAATACATACATTTTCTTTCTTTTGCATACATCTACTATCCATCCTATATATGGACAGCTTTTTACCCTCCACTCCTGTGTTATGTACTTCCTTTGTAAACCTTCTGCTGTTGTACATCTCATCTATTTCAATTCCCTTATCATGAAACAACATGGAACAACAATGTACTATTTTTAGCTCTGTCATTTCTGTATGTAATGTATCCTAATATGTTATGATAAATCTTATCACTATATCAATTTTTTTTTAATCATATTGCTATGGAGCTTTTCTCCCCAGGCCTCAACTGAAAATGGGCCATCAACCCAGTCTGATCTCCCCAGTAAACAAATGTAAAATAAAAAAATAAATAAATAAGATGAGTGACAGAATGATTTTCTTACTACCGTATTTCCCCGCCAAAATACACATTAGGGCTTATTATCAGGGGATGCCTTATAACAATCTACATTTATTCATTTATTCATGTACATAAATCGACATTTATTTGGTACTTTTCCATTATTGGGCAACAGTTCTAGGTAATGCGTTAACAGTTGCATGAGAATTCTACATAAACAGTGCAACAAACATTTCATCTTCAGAATATCTACATCTTGACTTTCACAGTACAATATTTCACGTTTAACAGAAAGTGCAGAAAAATCTCAATACATGTGTATTGGAGGAGTGGAATAAAACAGGTGAATAACTGCCACTTTTTGAGTGGTGATGCTTTCTTTATTCCTTACCCAAACCGTAAGAGAAGAATGATGGAAAGTCATAAAAATGAATTCTGGGAACTAGTGGCCTTACTTTGTAATTACCCCTTGATAATGAAACATTACCTTAATACAATAAAGTCAAAAAACTGAGAAGAACTTGCTGGCAGCTGAAAGCAGAAGGAATCCATTCTGTTGACCCAATAACGGAAAAGTCATGTCATCTTCTTCTGGAACATTGTCACAAGTCTCCAACCCCCTAATTCCGGGCTGAATTTCTTGCAAATCCATTTCCCCTAGAACCATTGGCCCCAATCTGTCATGTCTAGCAATAGAGCTCTCCTTAAATGAGCACTCCTTGTCCATGTAGCCTGCTTATAGTGCATTGGCAACACAGGTGTCAGCGATTTTATCCCATGAATTCTTCACCCAAGTCACGATGTCTTGCAGGCTATGCTTCACAAAGTATCCATGCTGATTTCTCTCCATTCTATTTTCAATGTAGTCATTGAGTTCCATGTGCAAATGGTCCTTGAATGGTTTGTTTATTGCAATATCAAGAGTCCGGAGATAGGCAGTCATTCCTGTGGGAATCATTATTTGATCTATTCTTCTCTGTGCAAGGAATTTCTTTATGTCTTTAGCGCAGGGGAGTGCTGACTGAATCCCAGACTAACAGACCTCTTTTGCCACCTCGCAAAACAAGTGGCAGCATTACATCGACCCACTTCCTTATAACTGCTTGTGTGCACCAGGCTTTTTCGGTTTCAAGAATTTAAATGCCTGAAACACGTTCAATCTTATCTTTCTTGCCCTTACTAAATGATTAGAGGTGGGGTTTTCTTTCCATCTAGATGAATTGCCAAAATACAATGTATTATGTGCACTTTCATAACCAGTGGAGGGAATGTAGATTGACGAGACACCCCTCTGATTAATTGTTATTTGAGATCATTGGCCTATAAACACTGCAGTTTCATCCATAGTGATCATGTTGGAGAGTTGTTATTTAGAAAAGTCAATGCCATCAACAAAGGACTTGAATGCAAGTGCACATTTAATAACTTCGGTATCTTCCAGCTTGAACAGTGTTGTTGATCTTCTTAGAGACAGTTCATATCGCTGAAGGAAGCCATCCAGCCAATGTTGTGATGCTTTGAATTCTTCTGGGGATATTTCTAACTGTGGTGCCATTGCAAGGGTAAATGCTTGAATATCAGCCCTGCGCACAACCAAAGCCTTTGCTCTCCTGTTAGCAATCCATTCACAGATGATGTCTTCTGGCTCAGGAAATAATGGTTGCCGGCCTGACACATACTTGCATTTCTTAGCATTTCCCTCGTTGGCCTGCTGACTGAGGTTATTGTACACTGCTCGCCATTTTCGGACCATTCAGAGATCCAACGTCTTCTCTTTGCAGAAAGCCATAACATTCTTTCCCCAGGAGTCCTCCATGATTCCTTTCTTGTACTCAATGGAATAACTCTTTCTTTTTGCACTTGTCTTGTCTGGGGGGGGGGGTGGTTAATTGAAGACTTATGAGACAGGAGTGGCAACACAAAATGGTGATGGTTAAGAAGACACAATCACATCCATTCGTTATCAAGTGCGCACGTTCTACGTGCGTAGTCTGTACTTTGACCAAAGTACACTTGCCAGTGTTTATAGGCCAAGGATCTCAGCCGTCAAGTGTGAGTGAGGATTAGGGGTAAAGTAAGAATTGTTGAGGACTCCCGGGGGAAAGAATCTTATGACTTTCTGCAAAGAGAAGAAGTTGGGTGTCTGAATGGTCCAAAAATGGGCAGAGTATGATAACCTCAGTCAACAGATGTCAATAATATTATTTTATAATTCAACACATCTGTCTTGTGTTGTTGATAATCTTAACTGGGGCTTATTTTTGGGGCAGGGCTTATATCATGACCACCCTGGAAAACCATGCTAGGCCTTATTCTCTGGTTAGGTCTTATTTATGTCTTATTTAGATGCATGTTTACACTGGGCCTAGTGCCCATGTCCCTTATGGACAGAGATGGCTTATAAATGACTGGCTATCAATGTCCTTCAGATACAGGACACCATTATTCTTTTAAGAAAATGGTTAGGCTTAGAAAAGACCCCTGGGTCATTATCCCAGTAACAGTCTTGGGAATCTATAAGTCTATGTTGATTGAAAGCCAGGTTACTTTCAACAGTAGTCCCCATATCCCCGATTACTGTTTCTACTTTTAAGGATATTTTACCAATGATGTATTTTCTGTGGGTGGCCAGCATCTGAAAGGGTACTATTATGCATTTCTTGGGATCAAGGTTTAAGCTCTGGCTTTGTCAGCAGTCATTTTCCTGTGTTAGACCTTCCAGTAAAATATTAATTAATTAAGATATTAACGATTAATAATAAACTGAGGCCCTCAACATTGGTATTGCCTTCCAAAAAATAGATGCCAAAGAAGAGCTGATCCAGTACAGAGCACTGGGAGAATCCACTGGTGATTGGCCCCTTTGTGGAAGTGGTCTCTCCAACTTTAACTTTCTTGGTTATTCAGTGAGTTACAGATGGTTTGTGTGTAATTCCATAAGTTTATTTACAATACCCGAGTGGGGTATTGTATCAAATGCCTCAGCTAGGTCAAGGCAGGCAGTATGTACGTTTTTGCTCTCATCCATTGCCTTAGTGACCTTCAGAAAGATGTCAGCCGGGGGTGTGGCCAAGGATGAACACAGGATAGCAGCAGATTTCTTCAGCTCCACCAATTTCATTACACTGACAGGAATTAATTACTTAAAAAATTAATTTTGGAAGTCATTTTCTTTCTAAATATGTTTGTTTTATATAGTTCTTGAACTATATCTAAAAAAGAAAGGAAATTTTAACAATATTCCTGTCAGAAATCACATTGGAAATTTTCCTGTCAGTTTATCAGTCTGAAATGAGTTCCAGTAAGACAAATTCTCAAGACTCCAGCATCAAGAAAGAACTTCAGTCTCTGATAACTATAATCCAGCAACTTACTGCTAAGATGGATAAAATGGATACTAAAATTGATACCTTCATAGAAAAAACTACAAAACAAATAGACTTGTTACATATAGACCTGCAACAACAGAAGATCCAGGTGACAGGCATAGAAGAAGCTGTGAATGACATGGAAAATAGAATCCAAGAAGAGGAAATCAACACTGAGTTTCTGCTGAAACAAAATACACATTTACAAACAAAACTGGATGACTTGGAAAATAGATCTAGGTGCAATAACATTAGGATTTTTGGACTGCCAGAAAATATTGAAGGTAACAATATTACTTCTTTTTTAACAACATGGCTCTCTAAAACTTTAGACTTACCAGAAGCATTCTCTTTTGGTATCGAAAGAGCACATAGATCTATAGCTAATACTAACTCTAACAAAAACTATCCTAGATCAGTTATAGTTAGATTTCTATCATCTTTGATAAAGAGATGGTTCTTAAATCTGCTTGGGCTAAAGCTCCTGTTAAGATTAATGAGACAACTGTGCGTTTTGACAATGACTATTCTTCCTTGGTAATAGCTAAAAGAAAAGTTTTTCTGCCACTAATAAGGGAGCTTAAAAAAGCACAGTTTAAAACATACCTTCTGTTTCCTGCCAAGCTAAAAATCTTCCTTCCTGATGGTCCTAAAATTTTTGATGACTTAGACTCTGCTTTACTGTTTATCAAAAAAAATAAGATTTTGGATAACATAGAGGAAATGAAATGGGCTAGTCCTTCATTAAAGAGACTGGCAACTGAAACTTCGTGGAAGACTTCAGAGAAGAAGAAGAGACTAAAGAACAAATGATTTGTTCTATGTTTTTTTTTTTCTTTTTTTCTCTCATCATTTTACTTCATTATTAATCTTTTTAAATATAGTTCCTGCATTTCCAGAAAGCCACAAATGTTCTGAAAAAGATTTTATCAAAGTAATTCTCTGTGTGCAAAGAAATGTTTTGTTTCATAACCAGTCAAAATATCTGAGGAACTAATAACAAGCTATTATTCAATTTGTTTCTCTTTCTCAAGAAGAGAAGTAAGGTCAGTAATTTGATACATTTTTTTTTTCTTTTTTTTCTCATTTTCTTCTTTTCTTTGTTTAAACAATGACATTCTATTTAGATTATGTAGTGGGTAAAGGGTGGGGGAGGGCAGGGAGAGAAGAGTAATGAAAATATGATAAATGGAATAATAACATATTTATTCCTTGTAAAAAGTTTATATGTTCTTCAAATGCTATTCCTAATTATACTTTCTTGATTATACTGCTTATGCTTGTTTGTAAATAATCTGTCATGCTTTAACTAATAATAATTAGAACTAAATAATAGTAAATAATATGTTTTATTTTTAACTCTATTAATATAAACAGTAAGTAATATTCCATTGTATATACTTCTTATAGCTTTCTCTTACATTTTTTTTATTTCTGCTTTACACTCTTTTATTTTCTACTCTCTTTTTCTTTTCTTTATTCTTTCTCTTTATTTTTTTCTCATATTAATATATAGAAATGCTTTTGATCATATAGACATTAAATAATAAGATTTGCATAAGAGTTGGGACAAAAATATTGAGTTTTATTACTTATTAATAACTTTGGGCTTAATTTCACTTACATAGAGGCTGTAATAACCTGTAAAATACATCGCGAAGGTTTTGTCATGTTTAGATGCATTTACACTGCTAAATGAATGTTTGTCACTAGTTTTTAACAAGTTTCCCGCCAAAATGTTAAGGGAGACAATCTGGGATGTGGGCTACCTCATGAACAGTGTCCTCAAGCTGTTTCAAAAGCTTCAACTCTCAGAATTCTCACAGAGAAGCTGAAAGCAGTCAATCTGACCTTTGACCCAGATATCACACTGACACATCACAGATTCAGGAAGAACACTCTACCAGGAAGTAGAACTGATGCAAATGCGACTATGTGAAGGAAAATGAACTCTTTGACATTTAAATGTGAGTTATTTTATATAATTACTTAAATATCTGTTATAATTCATAAAATATGTCAGTTATAATGATTTTAAATGATGCAGTTTCTTGTAGTAAGTAAATGTCTTATTTTAGAAGGCATAGAAAATGAAACATTTATTCAAGTGTTTTTGAAAATCTACTTGACTGCAGCATACTAATCTGTGTTAAAAACTTATGTTCCAAACATATACATTACTATAACTTATTTAATTCATCTGATTGACAAGCATAAATAACTTTATAACTCTATTTTGGAAGAAATTGTCATGTGATATATTTTAAAGCAGTAGTATAGACATACAAAATACAGATTTTTTTTACAATAATGCAAGTGTTTCTGAGAATTTGCATAACTATGCAGTATGATTTATAACAATTTCCATAAATATAATATTTTATTCTATTGACAATAATGAGTATGAGTAAAATGCTCATATACAAGCAATTCAAGGTTTTTTTTGGAAGCTGTTGACTGCATTTACATGACAGAAAATAGATGCATCTTAATATATGTAATGTCTGAACCATATTAGCCAAAGTTTTTGATTTAAATGAATGTTAGAACTTATTTTTACATACTTTGAATAAATTAATATGTAAATATGCCTTCCTTTTTTTTTCTCTCCTTCTTTCACTCTCTCTCCCTCTTTCACGTCTTTTATTTCTCTCTCTCCTCTTGGTTCCTAATATCAAGTTTATTTGAATGCTATTTGAATACAAGTGTATTATATTACATAGATGTATATAGTAGTATGAATAGTTTTTTTTTAAAAAAAAGTTTATTTTAGTTTATATGATGCTGTTTTATCAAATGTGTAGTCTTGTCTTGCTAGATAATTGAATTGAAAGCTGTTAATTTAAGTTAAATATAACCAGTATTAAACTGATAAGGTGGTAGCTGAGGTACTGCTGCTTAGGGTAGGGGGTTAGCTTGAGTGGTAAATACTACTCTAAGTTGGAGTTTTTAACTCCAGGCTGGATGCAAGGTTTAATCCTTACATTATTTTCACTTGTTCATTGTTATATGTATATAGTTTTGACATCCACAATATATTTTGTACACTCATTGTCACTACAAACAAAATTGAATCCTATACAAAATCCCATAAGAGATTCAATAAATACAGCTATATTTAAAGGTACACCTAAAGGAGGAGATGTAACATTACTTATGTTGTTATTTGTTATTTTGATCATAAGATTCTTAAGTTTTAAAATGCCAAATGACATCTTTAAAAGGAATTTCTTTAAACATTAATGGATTGAATAATCCATGTAAAAGGGCAAGCCTAATAAGATACATTAATTTACATAAGGCCAACTTAGTCTTCTTGCAAGAAACCCATCTCTTGAAAAAAGATATTGATAAACTAGCCACAAACAAATATACAGTATTGGTTAGTTCAGAGCACACTCAGAAAAAAGAGGAGTGGCTATTTTATGGAATAAAAGTATGCCCATTCCTAAAACCATTAAGTCTTATCAGGATGACAAAGGAATGTTTTGTATGGTTACAATACAAATTAATGGGAAGACTTACACTTTAATTAATGTATATTGGATACCTGGAATTGGTATTAATACAGTGAAACATCATCTTGATAAGATCATATCATTCTCTATAGGAGATATTATTTTAGCTGGTGACTTTAATTGTATACTACATGAAAGTGATACTACCACTATAGGTAAGAAGAATTACATCTAATGCAAAACATTTAAATGATTTTGCTAATTCTTATCATTTGAATGATATTAATAATCAGATAGATTCAAAATCATTACCATACACCTTTTTTTCTAACAGATACAAAACTTATTCAAAAATAGATAGGGTCTTTATTTCTAACCAGAAGGTAACAGATTTAATTAATTCCAAAATCATTTCATGTCCTATATCTGATCATAATTCAATTGTTTTTGAATTCATGATAAAAAATACTAATAATGTTCAGATCAAAAGGATACCAGCATACTTAACTCAACTAAAAGACTATAAAGAATATATACTTTCAGAAGTACAACATTTTCTTGACATAAATAATACTCCTGAAGTCTCCATTGTCTATGTTTGGGATGCCTTAAAATCATATCTATATAGACAAAGTATAAGATGGTATAATAATAAAAGGAAATCTTGGGATAAGGAATTGTTAGATATTCAAAGTAAATTAGACTCTTATAAACATAATAATAAAGAAAATATTATGGATAAGAAAGTCATTGAAGAAATAAACAAACTAAATGAGAAATACAAAGAAATTTTAACTCATAAAGTTAAAATAACTCTAGAGAAATACAAGTTTTTGTCTTACTCAATAAGCCCCAAATACTTACATAGACTTAAAATAAAACAAAAAGGTTGAATAAACAAAACCATATCAAAGAAATCTTTTCTCTAAGGAAAAAGAAGAATGTTTCTAGTCTACCAGAAATACTAGATGAATTTAGAAATCACTTTCACAATATTAACAATAATAACATTAACATGGAACCTAAAGATAAAATAAAGGAGTTTATAACCACAAACATGAATAAAAAGCTTAATAAACAACAGATTAAACTATTGGACAAAAGTATTTCATATACAGAGGTTATTACACAAATAAATAAGCTTAAATCAAACAAAGCACCAGGTAATGATGGTATTATACCAGAGATATATAAAATCCTTTCTAAAAGTACACATTCATTAATACATAAGGTTTTTATTTTGGCCCAAACTGAGTTAATAACCCCCCCCATCTTGGCAATATACATTTATTTCGCCAATTTTAAAACCTAATAAAGATCCAACTAGATGTACTTCATATCGGCCCATCTCATTACTTAATGTTGATTATAAAATGTTTATGAGTATTTTTGCTGATAGATTGAAGACAATCATTCCCGGCATTATAGATATAGATCAGACAGGCTTCATTGTAAATAGAAATACTTTTGATAATATAAGAAGAACTTTAACATTAATTGATTTTGCAAATAGGAAAAAGAAAGATTTAACACTTATTAGTCTTGATATAAGTTCAGCATTTGATTCAGTAAGTTGGGACTATCTGTTTACCTTACTGAAGTGCACAAACTTCTCAGATGCATTTGTAAATCTAATTGAGCATTTATACAAAGGAACGTTGGCTTATATTAAGGTAGGAACATATGTTTCTGTCAAATAAATTGTTAGAATCAGACTGTAAAAATCATTAGGCTTTTTAAAATGACAGTCAATAACACAGGATGCTCAGGTTTAAACAATATTGCTTTACTAATGTACATTAGGAGGCAAAAAACTATACAAAAACAAGTATAGAGTTTTGACTGGCTCTATACAGGAAATACCCTCAATTATATACCATTTGCAATCAGCTTTTGCCCACTTTACTGACGTGGTCAGTCACAGGGCATTTACATCACTATAGTCCATAATACTTCATTCAAAAGAAGATGCTTAGGTAATGCTTTTTAAAAACTTTTCCATGAGAATAACACAGCCTTGCGAGGCACCTGGTCAGTTACAATGTCTTTCTGTAGATGTAGCTTCTTCCAAGGTTCTTAGATTAGTTCACACAATGGTCAGTTTTTTTCTTAATACGTTCCTTTGTCTCTCTGGTAGCAGCTGCACACTATCTCTGATAGTGTTCACAAGGCCATCCTTCTCGGTGGAAGGAAGAAAGATATACATGCATACATATTTATTTCTCTTTAACTCAGCAGATAATAACTGCTGAAAGACATACGCTTGCTGAGCTGGCTACTGCCAGGGTCAGATGTTAACCACACTGCAGCTGAATTTCAAGCAATTACATGCAAGATCATTTCTACTGCCATATTGTTAAATAGAATCAAATGCATTACATATTATACTGTTTCTAAACTTTGCACTATATATATGTTCAAGTACATATTCTTCTAACAGTTTATATGTGTTTAAGTACATATTTCTCTAACATTCTATATATGTTTAAGTACATATTTTTCTAACATTCTCCCTCCTATTAATGCTTTTTATTTTATTCAGAAACATAGGGCGGCCACGGTGGTGCAGTGGTTAGCATTGCCGCCTCACAGCAAGAGGTTCTCCGGTTCGATCCTCGGCTGGGGTGCCTTCTGTGTGGAGTCTGCATGTCCTCCCTGTGGTCGCGTGGGTTTCCTCCGGGTGCTCCGGTTTCCTCCCACATCCCAAAGACATGCTGCAGGTGGATTGGACACTCTAAATTGGCCCTAGGTGTGCGTGTGAGTGTGCCTTCTGTGGAAGGTTGGGCGCCGGGCTGGCAACTCGACACCGTAAAACTCCACTGCCATTCAATGTGCGGACAGGTGATCCGCTGTGGCGACCCCTAACCGGGATAAAGCCGAAAGAAGAAGAAGATTTTATTCAGAAACATAAACAACATTACTTCATTCCCTAGTTTTTTCCTCTCTGGAACTTTTAACTAGGCAAGTCATTTGTTTTATATTTCAGAAAGAATTTCATTTGGTATTAACAGATTCAACTCCAGGTTTTGATACATAGTCTCGGTTACAGATACATCAACGAAATCTTTAACTAGTCTTTTCACACAAGGTATCCTGCAACAAACACATGCTCCCAATATGAGCAAAACTACACAAATAGCTATCAAAATATTCATTAGGATTGAACCCCACCCCCAAAAAGATTCTGGAAAAAGTTTGTCAGTGGGTTTGGGCCTGGTTCCGCCATTGCTGATACTTGCTGAATTACCTCTAGGTGGTTATTGATTTTATGCTCATTGTCTGGGATGTACGCACAGCATTTTTTTTGATAAGCGTGCACGTACCACCTCTCGCCGCTAGGGTGAAGTCAAGAGCCATTCGGTTTTGTAATACAACAGTTTTCATTGCATTTAGTTCATCAGTCACAAGTTCGAGAGCAGAAAAAGTCGCATTACTCATTACTTTGAGAAGTTTCGACAATTTTTTCAGTTCCCAGATTGATTTGACTGCTTCATAGGCTGGGATTATTCCAGCCCAGGATATAACACTGTCACTCAAGTCCATATGAGTCAATTTTTTTTTATCTTTTACGGATGAATGATCTTTCCAATCAGCTTCGATTTTACCCACTGGATTAGCAGGTTTCTTGACTGAGTTCCCAGTTTTCTGAGCTACATTTTTCACATTCCGTATCTTACCCAGAGGCAATTCTGCAGTATGTCTTATTGCTGGAACCAGATAACCCAAAAAACAACTGCCGGACCAATTCTCAGGTAACCACTTATATGCTTTTTTTCCACAAACAAAATAACAATTTTCTACTTTAGTACTGATGCGGGTTAACTCTGAATGAAACATTTTCCTGTCTATAACAGACAACTGTTTATACAATTCAGGATTTTTTTGCACATCTTTCAATGTTGTTTTCATTAAGTTCAAATACGAATCATAATTCGTGCTACAACTAATACTCTGATCTTTTGCTTTTATATAACACTTATAAGACACAGTTATGTTACAATTACTCTAACCAACTTGGAGTGTATTATTTTTGTAAAAACAAACAATTCCCTTCTGTGTAACAGGTAAATACAGTGCCACTTTGTCCTGTGATCTCACAGAACCTGTATCAAAAAGTAAATTTTCCCAAGTCTTATTTATCCCCAAGGGGACAGCGGACATCAAAAGTCCTCCATATGCTGTAGGTATGGCTGTACAAACCCAACAATTTGAAATGTTCATAGTTTCTACATGCACACATTTCATAGCTAGGTACGTGTTAAAGTTTGGATGCCAATCTGTGGCCAGTCCATCACGTTTCGTCACTTTTATCTGTGTAGTTATTTACAGGAAAACCCCCAACAAAAGAAAAGTCACTACCAACATGGTTAATAAATGTATGATCAGTAGGACAGTAAACCAATGTCTTTGGGGTTGCTTTGTACTTTTATACACTCTGCCCCTGGTCATTCTGTTTTTGTGATATATTAGCTACAAAACTTTTGTCTAACTGGAAATTCTTTACCGGCTTGCAGTGAGTCAGGTGAACCCAGGACGACCTCTTCGCAACATTTACTGCAGTAGGCGTTGCTAACAGTACTTGGTACAGACCTTCCCACTTAGGGCTCATCCAGTTTTTCTTTTTGATGACTTTTATCCACACCCAGGATCCTGGGGCTAGCACTGCGTCCGGTTTTGTCTGTTCTTTATCTGAAAAAGAGTTTAACTGAAAAACAGTCTTATTGGTTAACAATCTTTTCATGTAACTGGCTAATGAGCCATCGACCTCCAGCTCTGCAGGCATAAGAGCTTTCCACTGTGGCACATAATATGCCCTTCCAAATACTACTTCAAAGGGAGTCAAGCCCTTTACATTTGGAACTGTTCTCATGCTCAGCAATGCTAGAGGTAATATTGCTTTACTAATGTACATTAGGAGGCAAAAAACTATACAAAAACAAGTATAGAGTTTTGACTGGCTCTATACAGGAAATACCCTCAATTATATACCATTTGCAATCAGCTTTTGCCCACCTTACTGACGTGGTCAGTCACAGGGCATTTACATCACTATAGTCCATAATAATTCATTCATAAGAAGATGCTTAGGTAATGCTTTTTAAAAACTTTTCCATGAGAATAACACAGCCTTGCAAGGCACCTGGTCAGTTACAATGTCTTTCTGTAAATGTAGCTTCTTCCAAGGTTCTTAGATTAGTTCGCACAATGGTCAGTTTTTTTCTTAATACGTTCCTTTGTCTCTCTGGTAGCAGCTGCACACTATCTCTGATAGTGTTCACAAGGCCATCCTTCTCGGTGGAAGGAAAAAAAATATACATGCATGCATATTTATTTCTCTTTAACTCAGCAGATAATAACTGCTGAAAAACATAAGCTTGCTAAGCTGGCTACTGCCAGGGTCAGAGGTTAACCACACTGCAGCTGAATTTCAAGCAATTACATGCAAGATCATTTCTACTGCCATATTGTTAAATAAAATCAAATGCATTACATATTATACTGTTTCTAAACTTTGCACTATATATATGTTCAAGTACATATTCTTCTAACAGTTTATATGTGTTTAAGTACATATTTCTCTAACATTCTATATATGTTTAAGTACATATTTTTCTAACAGTTTCACAAAAAATACCCATTCTTAAAGGTACAAAACAAGGATGTCCACTTTCTCCACTATTATTCACTTTAGTAATGGAACCTTGGGCTAATTTGATCAGAAACAGTACTGACATAGAGGGTTTTGAAATAGATGAAAATACAACATCCAAAATTCAACCTTTTGCAGATGATGTTCTAATTACATCAGCAGGATCTAATTCTTCTATGCAGTCTCTATTTGATAAAATAATGAATTTTAAAAGTATTTCTGGTTTAATATTCAATGAAGAATAAACTAAAATACTACCTATATATACACGAAAAAATATTCTCATTAGTGATTTTACTAAATATGTACCCAATTCAGGTCAGATAACGTATTTAGGTATAATACTATCTAAAGATATTAAATCTATTATATATAATAATTATAATACCTGTTTTCTTAATATACAAAATCTTTCTAATACCTGGAATAATATGTTTTTTACTATGGAGGAGAGACTTACAATTATTAAAATGATAATATTCCCCAAGATTTTATACTTAATACAATCAATAATACTTCCACCTACAAAAATAATTATCAAGAAACTGAATACACTAATGTTAAATTTCCTATGGGCACCTAATAGACCCAGGATTGCATTAAAGAAACATACTAATAGCTGGTCTCAAGGGGGTATTTCTTTTCCAGACTTTAATTTATATACTATCTCTTCTATTGTAAAAGTTATTACTTTATTAATAGATCAGTCATATGTCACAAAATGGAAAGATTATTGGGAGCTAATTAGTATGCACTTCATGAAAATCTCCTTAACACATAAAAATATGATTGTAAATAACTCCATGTTATGGTTACTAAAGGAATTTTGTACTTCACCTATTACACCTAAACATATGGTTTGTTACCCATTAAATATTATTATTAGCTATCGTAACTTTATATTCATGCACCCTAAGTATAGGGAATGGAATTTTATTATATTCCCTATAATGTATACTCAGGGTATGCTTTTGTCATCTACTTCTGAAGGAACTCATTTAGCTATAGATAATGATCTAAAGTACTGGTATCAATTGATATCTGATAATAAAGTTAAAAATCTAGATTTCTTAAAACAAGAATTTGATCTAAGAGAAACTTGCTGGTTGGAGGTTCAGACCTTTAAACATCTCATTGATAGAATAGATCTAATGTCTATAACAGTTAAAGAATCTATTCCAACACTGATTGATTACTTGATATTAAATTTACAACATAAAGTTTCTGATAAAGGTAAACTTTCATACATACATAAAATTATCAGACAAGAAATTTTTTACAGTGTAGATACATACTGGAATTATTTCACTTCTATTAATGGGGACCCACCAAATCAACAAGATAAACAATATATATTGGAATCTGCCTATAGAACTACATCTTCCATTGTCTGGAGACTTTATACATGGAAATTTTTACATAGATCTTTTTATACACCTTTGATGATGAATGAAATAAATAATAAAGATAATCTATGTAAGAGATGTAATGTAGAAATTAATGCTGACTGGGCTCATATGTTTTATGACTGTATAAAATTGAAAGAATACTGGAAGTCAGTTAATGAATTTTTGCAGGCTCTTTTACAGATAATTTCATTATTTCTAAATCTCTTATATTATTCAACACACCTGTACCTCAAAGTGTTAAAAAGGTTAAGCTTCCCTTGTTATGGTCTATTCTAGCAGTGGCTAGGAAAATAATAACCAGAAATTGGATTTCAGATACACCTCCTTCGTTAAATGAATTTAAAAATGTTATGAATATAGTGTGCCATATGGAAATAAACACAATTAGGTCAAGAACAACTAGAAAAACATCTTATTATATTGTATGGGATAATTTACAAAATTTGTTAAAAAAATCCTAATTTCAATAGCATGGTATTTTAGTTTAATTAATTGATCTGATTGTAGTGGATGTCTTTGTAAATACTTTAGTTGGTTTGTTGAATGTTATAATCATATCTATTTTTAATTACTTGTATAAAATTGTTATGATATTTCTCTTGTATGTTAAAACAATAAACCTGTTTTGAAAAAAAAAAGAAAGATGTCAGCCAAGTTCAGTAGGCATGACCTGCCTTTGATTACACCAAACTGGGTTGGGTTCAGTATTTGAAGGTTTCCCGTGTCATTGTTAATCATTCCCATGATAATTCTTTCCATAGCTTTGAATATGAGACTAGTTATACTAATGGGTCTTTAGTTTCTGGGATCTGTTGATGATCTGTCCTTTTGCAGAGGGATGACCATTGCAGTCATACAGGTCTGTATATAAGTAGGTACAAGGGAGCAGGACAAATATATAGGCTTTTGCTAGATGTGACCTAGAGTCTGGCTTGATGACTGACACTGTGCTTCAGAAATCAAGCTAACCACACATTTTAAGGGGAAGAGCATGATCATCATCACTTGAACAGGTGGAGGGGATGTAACAGTGACTGACACTACAGTTATTGTGTAAGGCCATGGGAAGTGAGCACAATAGCCAAGGAAATTTGTGGATGGAGGCTCAGTAATCACATCCTCCAGTGATTGAGTCAAGCTTACACAATGTGACCTTTTGCTTTGTTTACCATTTTGGTTTGCGGTGGCATGGCTGGGTGTGTTCCACATGGGGGTTAGAACTACAGAACCCTGCAAGTGTATCTGGATGGCACATCCAGAATACTAAGCCTGATAGCATAATTGTCCATGATCTTGATAGCAACCTCAATAGATAGTGTCCTCCACAGAGGCAACAGCAAAAGGTTAGAAATACAGCTATACACTTGTGTGTAAAATGTGACAGTGGGTCTGTATAGTAAATTTTTGTATATGTGTAATTGTGGCCTCAGCCACCTTATTGCAGCTGGTCACCAGCTGCAGTTCATGTTATGCATACTTTTTGCACTTTATATAATTTATTATTTAGTAAGAAAATCACTATGAAAAGCCATAAGAATCTAAACAAATTCACTACAAACAAAAAAGTTTACAAACAGCAGGTGATATGCATAATACCAACAAACCAATACAGAGAGGAGAGGGTAGAAGAGTAGAGGAGAGGAAAAAAGCAGGGTCTACACAATTCCCATCATTCCATGCTTACATTCAGACTGAAGGGGGAAATTACATTTTGTAATATACCTCTCCCCATGAACATGTTAAGGACCTGGGCAAACTGCCTCTGAGTTGGCAAGAGAAAGCCATCCTCTCATCTTCCAAAATACTAGCTAGGTCCCTCAACCACATCTTCTATCAGAGGTATCCACAGTTGCACCATGAAACCGGAAAGGCCAACTCTGACCCTCTGTGTTTGGAAACAACTATCTTAGAGAAGGTTTAATTTTAAGCAATTTACTGAAATGGCATTCATAGGTTGCTGTATAAAGAACATGTTTATTTTAAAATATAATACTCTATTCCATTCGGGTCTGAACACTGAATGTAATTGGAGATTTATAATTATTGGTAGATTTGTTTAATTGCATAATTAATTGTGTAATTATGTATTTGATTGGTGTGTGTGTGTGTGTGTGTGTGTGTGTGTGTCTGTGTCTGTGTGTATATATATATATATATATATATATATATATATATATATATATATATATATATATATATATATATATATATATATATAGCCGCTATTTGTTTAGTTGTTTTACTCCTTCATGGTTAGTCTTTAGCCAAGGTGCTGCAGTGATGCATTAGAAGTACTCTTTGTTTCTACCTCAGAGTGCATTCTTACAACTTTTTCCAGGTCTTGCTGGCCTTTGTAGTTTTGTGTTGTTTCATGATAACTTCATTTTGTGGTGTTTAGTATCTACAGTTACAACCCGAGTCCAGGGAGCCTGTTCAATTGATGTGGACTCACAACTCCCCAGAACCACACTCCAAAGTACAATGTGCTTAAAACCCAAAAGCTTTAAATGCAGTAATGCTCTATAAGGTCTAGGGAATAAAGGGGAGTCATAGATATCATGAAAAGTGCTCATGTGAGTCACCTTTCCTAGTCACATCTTTTCACATTAGTAGCGCAACTTGGCTTTGAGACTGCCCATCTCCGGTCATCCAAATAAACAGATACTCAGAAACCACTTAATGCTCATGGTATACCTGCCAACAGTCCTAAGAGAGATCTGCAGTAAGTTCCCTTTCCCACCAAAGTCTATATTTGTTGGAAAGAAACTTCTTGCCTTTTATTAAAATATTGTACATTCCTAAGATCATGCCCTTAGTAGTAAGGGGGCCTAGCTCTGCAATTTCTCCTCTACTTTACCCACACAGCCTATTCAACCTTTTGAAATTTAACCAAGTTCAAAGTATTAACTTTTTTTTGTCATCAGCTAGTCAAAAAACTATCACCTTCCCCTGCCCCAAATATAGTCATGAATTCTTGACACCAAAATATATATCCCATTATTAGTGGTTTCCAACAGTCAATACGAGAGAGTATGAATGTATCTTTTCACATGGAGCTTGTGAAGGTCCCATCCTATGGTACACCTAACTGTGACCAACTCTTAACTTGGGACTAGTCTCCAGTTCTTTAAAGGCTCTCAGGGTTGGTTTAAAGATTTTCATTAAAATAGACTGTACAAAATGGGGGCTTTAAGTAGAATACTGGTAAAACACATGTAAAGGCACTGGATTCTCCTGATAGAGATAATAAAATACCTTTCCTTAATGAAAAGTACACTGCATTTACCAATGATAAAATCAGGCTCAAGTCTGGCAGATTTGGCTATAAAGCTGAAAGTCAGGGAGAGCTTTGCCACCAAGAGAAGTGAGGTAGGTAAATAAATTCCAGGTGATATGCAACCTACAACTATTCCAATAATACTGTAAGCATTCATTTTAAGACAATAAAAAAAATTTGGCTGGCATAAGAGAATGCAGTGAGATACATATAGCACCAAAGGGAGTACAAACCAGGCAACAGCTTAAGCACACTGAATCAAATCCAAACAAGGCCCCTCCACTTTCTAAAAATTGCCTGGTCCACTGCATTATATCCCCATATATCTCATGCACCCCATCTGCCAGTGTGGGGCCAAATTTTGAATCAAGATAGGCCATCTTATTTTGTCTTTTCAAAAAAATGAGGTGGGTTACCTGAACAAAGTGTGCAGTTTACCATAGCACTAGTACCATACCAGAGTACCTCATCATAACCTCTAATCCCTGCACTTTGTAGTCTGACCAGCAATGGCTGGGTATATAAAGCAAAAAGTAAGGTAGTAGAGGAGCACTTTTGGCATGTGTTTCTGTGTAGTTCAGGAAAAAAAAATAGATAGGTGGATACCAATCTTTATCAAACTTCAGCCCCCTTGATAAATCTACAAGCTTTTGTGGAAGAGACATTTTTATCAAATAGCAAAAATAAGAAATTCCCATCTACCTTGTCAAAGGCTTTCTCTGCATCTATCAGTAAAGTGTTGCTTGTTCAACTCAAGTTGTTTAAAATTAGAGACTTTAAATGTTGATCTACATTAGACAAAGCCAGCTTTATCTAAGTGAATCAAAGCTGGTGGAGCAAGAGCCAATCATTTCATCAAAATGACCATAAAGAGTTTGTAGTCATGGTTGGAAAAGGCCTGTAAGAGCCCAGTAGAGTGGAATCCTTTTCCAGTCTTCAGTAATAAGAGATGACCACCTGGTTCCAAGAGGGAAGCAAAATTGCGATCTTCAACATTGGGTTCACCAATATGGCAAACTTTTGGACAAATGACATCTTGCCATAGCTCTCCACATTTGAATGCAAGAAATCTGTACAAGCCTAAAATAATTGGGATACAAAAGCCTAAAAATAGGGACAGATTTTAAATATTGTTCTTATAAACTTAGAAGGTTGCTACAGGATTTGTGTTATCATGCATCTTCTGAATGAAATGAAGCATAAAACTCACATTTATATAATTATTTAGTGACTTCAGACCACATTTTGTCAGAAAAACAACAGTTTATGAAGCACAGACCAAAAGCAGGAGGTAAAATCTAGACATTCTGCAAAATCTGGACAGTTGAGAGATATACATCTTGCAGATATTGTAGATTCCCAGAGGCAGGTCTTCGAACTCTGACTTTTTCCCTCAGATTATACTTTCAGCATAGTAACTTCTTCCTGACAAGTAATAGTATGTCTCAGCATACTGCACTGTTAGCCCCCTAAATGTTTCCCAGTCAATATCAGCTAATACACCTCTATTCTTGAGGAGATAGACCTGTAAGAGGAACGCAGTAGCATGAAACTTTGGATGAAATGTCTTTGCCGCCACCAAAATATCCCAGCAACTGTGCCCCTAATCCTGCAAACCTACCCAAGGCTTGCTGCCTTAATCTTATTACCAAGTGTTTCCAAGCTTTAAATGTTGATTTTTGAAGTATGCAATCTTTAACAATTTTAGAGCCTTATCTGTTTTTCTTGTTAGGTACTGTTCCATTTTGATGCTAGTAAACCTCCACTTATCCTTAGCCCCCTGTGTCCTTTAAAAAGAATCCATTTGGGTGTTGTTAGCTGTTTTATACAACCTTAAACTTCAGACAATACCCTTTTCCAGTCCTTGCTTCGTATTGCCTGAGCCAGTCTACCAAACAAACTCTTGAAATGATTCCATTCCATCTGAGGTGCCAGAGCATTTCCATTACATAGGTTAGGGCAGGACTTATAAAAATCCCTCAACCTACTGTTAAAATCAGCTCCTTTACATAAATACAGTCACCTTCCAATGCCCCTGTAAACACATCCTGTCCCATTCCCAAGCCAAAATAAAGGGGCATAACCAGATAAAATTATGGAAAAGTTTTAATGGCCTCAAATTAGATGCCAGTGTTTCTTAGCAGTAAGAATTTTATTAGCCCTGGGATATGACTGATGTCGGGAGAAACAAGTAAAGCTTTGATCCACAATTCTCAGTGTGTTTACATCCACCAACCCAAATAGTTTTAACGTAAGAACCAACACACTGCCCTAGTGCTGGAATAATATTCTGGATCCCTCTCACATACAAATACTGTATTCAAGTACCCACAACACAGAACACCCCTCAACTGAAAAAAATACTCCCTCAAAATACTTGCAGTCTCTGCTTGGGTGGTGCCCAAAGGAAAACAATGAGTGTCTATAATGGGCAGCACCAATTACAATGCTTCATTCTCAATGCAGGAAACAGTTGCACGTATAAATATAGAAAAAATTAATACAATATCACAGCAGAAATTTAATAAGTAGCAATGTGTAAGTAAAGTAGGGCAGCAGTGACCCACACCCATCCCAGAACTGGAGACAAGGAAGACAAGGAATAATATGAAGGTAATATTGTCAAAGTAAAAATCGAAACAATAGCAGCATATCTATGATTAGACTGAATTATTGCACTTTACAGTCCTTCAGTGTGTAGGTGAGCCACCTTAGTATTGTACTTAGTTATTGCACATCCATAAAATAAGCCCCTTGATAGGCTAGTTATGTAACTGATGTCATGGTTCATTTTTCCAAAGAGTTCAGTCTAAAAGTTGGGGTGAAATGTCTTATGTAAGCAATAAAAAAAATCATAGAGAGCTTCACTAGTAGGTGAAGGCAATAACATTCCAAGAAATAAGCCTACGAATTAATAAATTAATTAATTAAATTAATTAATTATAGGCATTATTGCAAAAAAAAATACATGCATGACTGATCATTAATGACTGCATCACCAAGCTACAACCCACTGCCAAACATCTTTGCCAGACCCTAAAATAAGCATGACCCACTGAGCCATTAAATCCAGAAAATGAAAGCCTGCTAACAACCAATAGCTTGCATTTACAACCATACCTCTCAACCTGGAAACATCAAAAATCTGGACAAGGCCCATGAAAAACAGGTACAAATATGTACGCTGATTAACATAACATTTGCATACATAATTATGTAACCCCACCGACTCCAATGGAATTGTGGGATACCAACTTTTAAATGCAAACTGAAGAATAGACAACCAAAATATGACACCAGAGTCCCCCTGCAGCCATTCCACTGTGCCATTACCTGGCTATTTTACCCCATTTACCATGAACACTAATGTGTGCATACTGCTTTACTTTTATAATGATTTGTATATTATTTTTACATTTTATAGCACAATGCACAAACATTAATAGACATCTGCTAATTAAACAAAGCAATACTGTCTCGCAATGAAAATAGACTTGACATTGAAACTTCTTTGCCCTTGAAACTCACATTCATTGAAACAGCATTGAAACCCAAACCACATCCAAAGAAAATGTGTCTGGCCAGTGGTGGATAAAGATTACCTTTGGCTTTGGGCTGTTTTCAAATCAATGGCCCCTTGCACACAAACCAAGAAACATACATGTGTTCTTTAATATGCCTTCCTGACTTTATTAAATTATATTCCTTGTACAATCCAGCACATTTTATTAGAGCGCATTTTAAATTTATTGTTTGAACATTTTTCCAGTAGGCAATGAAACAAAATGCATGAACCAATAATGACAAAACTGCCCAATTCAGAACATTTCCATCATAAAAGTCTACTTCCACACCCACACACTATATATATATAAATGACAGTAGTGTAAGCCATAGGCATCTTGCACAGCTTCTTGCACTTATTTTCAATTTCAGTTTTTTTTTTTTTTTTTTGGGGGGGGGGCAAAAGGCCAAAAACCAGGGACCCATTTTAAACATTGCTTGTATAATTTTGGAAAGTTGCTAGAATAAAATGCGTTACCACCATACATTTCACTGCCAAGGCTTGAACCCAGCACCCTGTGTACTACAGTCAGAGCAACATACCACTATGCGAAATCAGCAGTTTCCTGTAAGATAGGAAGACTGAAACTTAAATGGCTATCATTTAGTGAATTCACTTCTCACTTCTCATCATAGCTCTCAACGTCATAGCACAAAAAACATGGACAAAGTCAATAACGGGGGAATACAGCCCCAAAATAGGGACACATTTCAAATACTTATCAACTTAAAAAATTGATAGAATAAAAGGTTTTGTGTTACTATTTATTCTCTGAAGAATATGAAGTCTGAAATTCATATGCCTGTCATTATTTAGTGAATACAAACCTTCAGTGATTTCTTTGCCACAAAAATCCTGAAAACCACAGATTTTATGAGGAACAGATAAAAAATATGAGGCCTAAATTCACAAGTGGTGGTGGCTATGGACTTTAGGCTCTTTTTACCTTGTACCCAAGGTACAGGGTTTGAGCCCGGGTACCTCTAGCCACCAGGTGTATTAAAAGTGGGGCATTTTTTCACTTACACACACACACACACACACACACACACACACACACACACACACACACACACACACACACACACTTCTGAACGTTGCAGCAGTCATGTCAAGCCAGAAATCCATGAAAATGTAGCAGTGAGTCATTTCTGTTCAATAATGAATCGCAACCAAAAGATAATGTCTCTGCCATATGTTTCTCCGTGTGTCCTTTCTGTTCAATAACGGCCATGAACAGCCAGAATGCAAGCTCCATATAATCGCAAGCAGCATTCTGTTCACACAAAATAATGGCTCGCAACTTAATTGCAGCCAAAAGATAATGTTTCCCCGCTCTCCATTTGAACAGCCAGAATGCAAGCTCAATTCTGACAGGCTGGTAGCCCTGACGAAAGTGATATCATCATGCAAGTGATGATGTCAGCTCAAAAAGCAGAAAAAAATTTAAAAAAAGCTGAGAAAAAATGAAGGGGTGCCACTCGGGAATTGTGGCACCCCATTATTTGGACCCCAAAACTCGGTAAAAAACGAGTACTTTGGGACAGTTGGGAGATAGGTTTACAACCCTAACAATAAAATTCAACAGAACAAAAAAAATCTTAAACAATGCAAGTCCTCCCCAAACAATCCTAACAAACTTACATTAAAACTATATAGCATAGCCCATCTTCTACCACACTTCCAAGGCCAAGGTGAAAAGCCTTTTGAGTGTAGGCCAGCGAGAGTAAAAGTTCACAGCCCAAGGGATGCCACATGATATATATGAAGTACATCACATCAAATGGAAAAAATTTAGTAAATTAATGACCAAGTAAGTCTCAGTATTTGCCCATGACTGAGCACCCCCCCCCCCATATAGTGAGCATCCACCATATAGTGTTTTATCATTTAACTGCTGCAAGCCAACTGAATGTTCTTGGTGAAATGTTAAGAACATACCCAAACTGATGTTTCCCCATATAAGCAAAGAAAGCAAAATACAGAGTAGCCATAAAAAGATTAACAAGACCAGAAAGCCAGCTGTGCCTTGGGGAATTCCCGTCCATTCATCCCCACAGCAAAGGGCTGTAGCAGTGCTGATTGTATGGAAAGACCTCCTCCTAATTCAGGAAACAATGTCACCAAATATGAAGCTAGTAGGGACATTAACAAACTGCTTCTGTACAAATTCATATGGCTTAAGTCAACTACTAACAGTTGAGGAAAAGCCATCTTACCACTGCTACTGTAGCAGACCCTTGAGGCACCCTTTATGCCCCTGTAAAAAATGAACTGATGAACTCACAGCAATACCAAGGCTCCACTTTCACCTGAAACCCATAGTAAAAAACAGGAAGACCTTTAGGGAGTTTAGTCATCTCAAATTAACATGTAATGGGCTTGAAAAAGAAAATTTCCTCTGGTTTTTGCTTCATATTTCTTCATACTTTTAGTGCATAACCTAAAATCAGGCCAAAGGAGGTAACAAACTGCTTCTGTACAAATTCATATGGCTTAAGTCAACTACTAACAGTTGAGAAAAAGCCATCTTACCACTGCTACTGTAGCAGACCCTTGAGGCACCCTTTATGCCCCTGTAAAAAATGAACTGATGAACTCACAGCAATACCAAGGCTTCACTTTCACCTGAAACCCATAGTAAAAAACAGGAAGACCTTTAGGGAGTTTAGTCATCTCAAATTAACATGTAATGGGCTTGAAAAAGAAAATTTCCTCTGGTTTTTGCTTCATATTTCTTCATACTTTTAGTGCATAACCTAAAATCAGGCCAAAGGAGGTAACGAGTGAACCTTGCCTCAACCCCAGGAGAGTAATCACAATCAACCTACCATTCATGATTAGGTTTGTTATTCCAACCAATTAGAAGCATATGGTGAAAATGACTACTATTTTAAAATCGGACTAGTTATTCCTATAAGACATAATGAAAGACTGGACCACTCAATATTAAGCAATATGGAGTACTTAACCACCAAATTAAAACATGAAAGGTGAGTCAAATAAACATACTATAATGGCAAGAGACTATAAATACTCTACAGGCAATTAAAATATCTCAAGCACAACCACTGTCCACAGTAATCAAGACACATTACTCCTGGGTGTAAGACACATCAATTAAGCAGCTCTGATCCACTCAGGAGCCAAAACAGTCACTTGATGGCAGCTACTCCTTTGGTCACTGTGGAGGCAGCCATGTGCTGCTAATGTGTCTTCTTCTTAAAAAGAGGGGAATAGCTTGGCTAAACTCTGAGAACAGCCTGCTACTCAAAATGTCCACTTTACTAGCAGATAAGTTACTGTAGGTAATTTCAGCACTAGGTTGAACTCCTGCTTTCTTTAGCTTTTCCAGCATGTCCTACAGAGTAGCAAAAGCTGAAGAGCATCTGGTAAGAAACACTCAGAGAAGTCAGCTTCAATCTCCAATGGTTTTGGCAATATAGCATTCTGGGGCAAATACAGCTCTCCTTTTGGTGTTTCAGTTGAATAATCTTGACTACAGAAAACACACTTACGCAAAAGCTGCAATATACCTCATAGAGACTTCAATACTGACAGAATTTGATCCTTCATGCTATATATGGCTAGGCACACTAATACTGGACAGGGCATGCTGGTTTCTCAGCATATTGGGAAGAAAAACATAGTAAGCCATCTCAATATAGCTTTTTCCTTGTAGGATTTCAGCCACTGTATGACATAAGACATTCACAATGAAAGTTGGACAACCCCTGCCTTACTCATTCTTAGGCATACAGCTGAAATGAAGTTTCTTTCTGCAAACAATGATCTCAATTTCCACTGCCCAGTTTTCCAGAAACTCCACCCAGGATTCCAAGTATGACAGGCAATGATCACAAGAGATAAGTAAACTGTATACTTGTAAGTAATCGGCGTGTAGGGATGGAGCACCATCCATTTCAGAAAGTCTCCTAACCAATCTTTCCCCAGGAGCTGATTTCTCTGGTCATTACTTGATCAAATGAAGTGTAAGTGGAGTCTGGTTGCTGCTCTGGGATTCTGGTTTCTATTTTGGCATTATCATTTGTGCCATTCATAGCATCCACTTCCATGACTCCTATCTGGCTGGTTAAAATAATATACAATCTTGGAATTGCTATATTTGCCCTGCTTCTTAACAGAGTTGCCGCCTGTAAGGAATTTTTCCTGATAGTCAGGAAATCAGGGTCACTGTCAGGAAGTTCATTTTTGGTGAGTACATGTAAGGTATTTTGAATCACTCAGAGAGCCAATATACTTCTGAAGGGCACTTCCCAAAAAGCTAGTGTTTCATTTGGATTTCTTGCTTGCATTTAAATTCTATCAGAATAATCTTTTGATTCAGCTGGTATCCTGGCTTCTTAGACAAATACTTGTGCTAATTCACTTAGATATAGTGTGGGGTTACATGACCACTGCTCAGTTTTAAATACTTGCAGCAATGAAAAATACTACTGTTCTGCCTCCATCTTAACTGGAAGCCCCCAAAGAAAAAAATTCTACTGTAACTATACCTCAGCATATAACTCTGGAACCTCACACTCCTTGGATCATGTCCTTCTGTAGTTATCTATTTAGTTTGAATGTCTCCCCACACAAACCAAGGACAGTTGGTTATGTCCAATGCTGTATTGTGTGTTCCCAGTCAGATATACATCACTCTCCCTGGCATCCACTACAGGAGTTGCTGTTGCTTCTGCTAAGGTACTTTATCAGGTAGGCAGGCTATTTCCCATTATTTATACTTGTAAGCGGTACTGTCTTTATATTATGCTAAGAAGTGCTTGTAAGTGAAGCAGTTATGTTATTGAAGCCAGTTAGTTTCAGGGTCTGTGAACCGCTTAATGGTATGTGCTGCAGTATCCATATATCTTGGTACGAGCTTTGTACATCACAGCAAATACAAACCATGTGACCTGTACACTTGAGCAAGCAGGTGTATATGGCATGGGTGTGCTTGCAGTGCCATGGAACACAAGTATGACTATTTCCTTGTGCACCAGTGCCACAATACATTACTAAATAAGCAATACACACAAGTGTGTTTGTTTATACAGTGCTACCATTTTACTCTGGTGGACCTAAGTAAGCATTTTTATCAGTATCATGGTCTTCCACTATCATAACTGTTGTATACCTAGCAGAATATAGTTCATGTTCCAGTGGTGGAGAAGCAATACAACAAAGAAGACAGAAACACTTATCCAGGCAGCAAGGTGTTTATGTGCTGGGTGGTAGTCCAGTTCACATCTTCACTTCTGTCATCCCCATATGTATATTGATGAAAGTGGAAACAGCTGAGTTTGACTAGATTCTTCAATACATTATAAAATATGACATCCTGACTACTAGACTGGATGGCTTCAGACCACAGAACTCACTAGCTGCTGTATATAAAAACACTGATTAAAATTTCCAGAGTTCAGGCAAAGTAAATTTACTGGTGACATCTTACTTAACCTTAAACTTGCTTTTAAATTGTAGACCACACAGCTCTTTTTATACAGACTCAGTTCTGAGGCAAAGCAATGCTTCCAAAACTCATCTTGGCAATAGAACATTGGCTTCTGTTGATACCAACACCATCAATCAGACAGGAAGTACAAAGTGTGGGGAGCCACAAGGGTCAATCTACACCACCTCCCCTCTAATTGTGGAGAGCCACAAGGGTCAATCTGCACCACTTCCCCTCTTTATTCTCATTTTTTCATAAATAACTTTCCCTGGGATCTGCCACAGAATCTAATTAGCATACAGGATACAGTTTGGGTTGACCAGATCCAATAAGCACCTGTCCTCACGGAATAAAGTCTACCAGGAAGACTAAGGCTGTAACTGGTTAAACAATAACAAGTAACAAAATGATAGTAATTAATATCACTGTCATTTTCTTATTAATTGGCACATTGCAAAAACTAAAGAATGTTAGAAACCCCCCAATTATTGATCTCACCCACTACTTCACTGCAGAGTCATTTAGGAATTAATTTAGTTCCAAATTTTTCCTTTCACACTGAAGCCATCTCTCTCAACCTCTTAACACCATAAATCTGTTGTTGTCTTTCGGCATTTTCCCGGTTAGGGGTCACCACAGCGGAACTCCGGTCCGCTAATGATTGGCTGTAGATTTTGATGAACGCCAAGGTGCCAGCTTGACATTCAACCTTCAACGAAGGCACGCCCATTTACGCATGTCTTTCGAATGCCCATCCAACCGTGGGGAGGACATGCAGACTCCACACAAAAGGCACTCCCCGCACTCCAGCCAAGAATCGAATGGGAGAACCTCTTGCTGTGAGGCAACAACGCTATGACTGCACCACCGCGGAATACCTTAACACCATAAATCTGTACCAAGCCTAAAATAATGGGGGTGGGGTGGGGACAAAGGGCCAAAAATAGGGTCAGATTTTAAATATTGCTCTTGTAAACTTTGAAATTTGGGTTAGCATGCATTTTCTGAAGAATATAAAGTCTTAAACTCAAATGTGCATCATTATTTAGTGGCTTCAGTCCTCAATAATTTGCCAAACAAACCTACTGATCTTATAAGGAACAAACAAAAAAATTAGGCAAAAATATGGACATTGTGTGAAAATGGGTCTATATTATTTTGTCAAAAACACAAACCATTGAATCTCTATTTATGAAAC